>NW_027597374.1:0-83899 GCF_964194155.1 Cetorhinus maximus
GCTATCCCTCATCACCTCTCCCCTCCCTCCCTCACCCCCTCCCCTCCCCTCCCTCCCTCACATTATCATCCCTCTCTCCGACCTTGAGTTAATTTAGGAACCTGAGCGCCGCCATGACTCTGGCTCAACTGCTTCCGGTTCACGGATTGCCGAGGAGTGTGTCAGTGGACAAGGTGGTCCTGGCTTCGTCCGGAGCTGAACAACTGCCTGACCTCCTCGTGCAGCGCCCCCTGGCCTGGAGGGGCAGGGCGCTGCTGCCTTGATTTGTTTCACATTCAGTAAAACATATTTCAGTATTGAATATTGAATTATGCTCATTGAATGTTACAGATTGTTTTCAGTAATGTTATATTCTGCAATTGATGATCACTGTTTTAGAATGAGGAATTTACAAGGATCCCCAATCCTGGTTTCCCTGAGTCCCCTCCCCACCTCCAGTGCCTCTTTCCGTAGCTCATCTACTTACATAGGCTTCACCATATTCCCAGTGTCACTGGTCTGTACCTGAGACATTCACACCCACCTCCAACAAGAGAGATACTCAACTCACTGTGCAGGCCATTCAACCCCTCAACCCAGTCACACCCTTCTGTTCGACCATCACTGACCTATATCTCACCGTCCCCTGGGCTAACAAATAGTTGTCAGTCTCAGTTTTGAAATTTTAAGTTGACCCCCAGCCTCAGCAGCTTTTTTGGGAGGAGAAATGGAAGACCTTAAATTTGGAGATAGTTTGGCTACTAACCAAGCTTGTTCACATAGGGACATCCAAAGCTAGAGTTACCTGAACGAACATTAGAGATCACTATATTAGTGATATTATAGATATTATCCTTTAGGGAAGGAAATCTGCCACCCTTACCTGGACTCCAGACCCACAGCAATGTGGTTGACTCTTAAACGCCCTCTGAAATGGCCCATCAAGCCACTCAGTTCTCAAGGGCAATTAGGGATGGGCAATAAATGCAGGCCCAGCCAGCGATGCCCACATCCCATGAACGAATAAAAAAAAAACCTCAAAGGATTGTGAATACCCCAGGGGGCTGTGAGTGCTCCATCGTTGACTATTTTAAGGCTGGGATAGACAGATTTTGGTCTGTCAGGGAACCAAGGAATATGCCTGGGGTGGGCGGAAAGGGAATTGAAGTCCGAGATCGGCCATGATCATAGTGAATGATGAAGAAGTCTGGACGGGGTTACTAGGTATGGTCTCTAATGTTATATAGTGATCTATAATATCTATATTATCTATATTATATAGGATATTAGTGAACCAGATGGGTTTTTATGACAATTGACAATGGCTTCATGGAGTGAAGAAATTTCTCCTCATCTCAGTCCTAAGTAATCTGCCCCTTTTCCTGAGACTGTGCCCTCACATTCTAAATTTCACAGCCAGTGGAGAGAACCTTGCAGTGCCTACCCTGTGAAGCCCCTTCAGAATCTTGCAGGGTTCAATAAAATTACCTCTCGTTCTTCTAAATTCCAGAGAATGTAGACCCAATTTACTCAGCCTTGTATCATAGAGCAATGCCCTCATCACAGGGACCAATCTAGTCAACATTTGCTGTACCACCTCCAATGCAAGTATCTCCTTCCTTAAATAGTGAGATCAAAACTGCACACAGTATTCCAAGATAAAAACAAAAAACTACTGCGGATGCTGGAAGTCCAAAACAAAAACAGAATTACCTGGAAAAACTCAGCAGGTCTGGCAGCATCGGCGGAGAAGAAAAGAGTCGACGTTTCGAGTCCTCATGACCCTTCAGCAGAACTGAGTATAGTTAGGAGAGGGGTGAAATATAAGCTGGTTTAAGGTGGGGTGGGGGGGGGGAGGGGGGAGAGAAGTTGAGGTGGGGGGTGGTTGTAGGGACAAGCAAGCAGTGATAGGAGCAGATAATCAAAAGATGTCACAGACAAAAGGATCAAAGAGGTATTGAAGGTGGTGATATTATCTAGGAAAATGTGCTAATTAAGAATGGATGGCAGGACACTCAAGGTACAGCTCTAGTGGGGGTGGGGTGGAAAGACTGACAAGGTATTAGTTGTAGATTTAAAAATAATGGAAATAGGTGGGAAAAGAAAAATCTATATGAATTATTGAAAAAAACAAAAGGGAGGGGGAAGAAACGGGGTGGGGATGGGGGGAGGGAGTTTAAGATCTAAAGTTGTTGAATTCAATATTCAGCCCGGAAGGCTGTAAAGTGCCTAGTCGGAAGATGAGGTGCTGTTCCTCCAGTATGCCAAGTGTGGTCTCACCAAAACCCTGTACGATTATAGCAAGACTTCTTCATTCCTGGACTCAAACCCCCTTTGCAACAAAGACCAACATGTCATTTGCCTTCTAATTTCTCGCTGAACCTTTCTGTGTTTCTTACACAAACAAACCCAAATCTCTCTGAGCATCAGCGTTTACAAGTTCCAAGCCTTTTAAAAAATATTCTGTTTTTCTCTTTCCACTTCTGTGAGGGGACGAATACCTCACACCGTATTCTCTTATAAAATAGATATAGATATCCTCATGGCTACTTCTAAAATTTTACAAACTGGACAAAGACCTTGTCAAATGGCCAAAGCCATGTCTGGCTGTGGAGCTGCCATGGTGTTATCGAAGATACTTATTTTTATTCATTCACGGGATGTGGGCGTCGCTGGCTGGGCCAGCATTTATTGCCCATCCCTAATTGCCCTTGAGAAGGTGGTGGTGAGCTGCCTTCTTGAACCGCTGCAGTCCATGTGGTGTAGGTACACCCACAGTGCTGTTAGGGAGGGAGTTCCAGGATTTTGACCCAGTGACAGTGAAGGAACGGCGATATATTTCCAAGTCAGGATGGCGAGTGGCTTGGAGGGGAACTTCCAGGTAGTGGTGTTCCCATGTATCTGCTGCCCTTGTCCTTCTAGATGGTAGTGGTCATGGGTTTGGAAGGTGCTGTCGAAGAAGCTTGGGTGAGTTTCCGCAGTGCATCTTGTAGATGGTACACACTGCTGCTACTGTGCATCAGTGGTGGAGGGAGTGAATGTTTGTGGATGTGGTGCCAATCAAGCGGCTGCTTTGTCCTGGATGGTGTCAAGCTTCTTGAGTATTGTTGGAGCTGCACTCATCCAGGCAAATGGACAGTATTCCATCACACTCCTGACTTGTGCCTTGTAGATGGTGGACAGGCTTTGGGGTGTCAGGAGGTGAGTTACTCGTCACACGATTCCTGGCCTCTGACCTGCTCTTGTAGCCACAGTATTTATATGGCTAGTCCAGTTCAGTTTCTGGTCAATGGTAACCCCCAGGATGTTGATAGTGGGGGATTCAGTGATGGTGATGCCTTTGAACATCAAGGGGCAACGGTTATATTCTTTCTTGTTGGAGATGGTCCTTGCCTGGCACTTGTGTGATGTGAATGTTACTTGCCACTTGCCCAGGTCTTGCTGCATTTGGACATGGACTGCTTCAGTATCTGAGGAGTTGCAAATAGTGCTGAACATTGTGCAATCATCAGCGAACATCCCCACTTCTGATCTTATGATGGAAGGAAGGTCATTGATGAAGCAGCTGAAGATGGTTGGGCCTAGGACACTACCCTGAGGGACTCCTGCAGTGATGTGCTGGAGCTGAGATGACTGACCTCCAACAACCACAACCATCTTCCTTTGTGCGAGATATGACTCCGACCAGTGGAGACTTTTCCCTCAGAGCTTTGAAGAACAGTCATACGGACTCAAAATGTTAACTCTGTCTTTCTCTCCACAGGTGCTATTAGACCTGCTGAGTTTTTCCAGCATTTTCTGTTTTGGTTCTGGGTTTGTCTTTGTTTTTTCCGGTGCCTAGGTCCATCCGTCCAGTTTCATTCCTTTCTTGAGACGTTGCAGTGTTTCAATACAACCAAGTGGCTTGCTAGGCTATCATATTGCTGTGGGCCTAGAGTCATATGTAGGGCAGACCAGGTAAGGGCAGCAGATTTCCTTCCCTAAAGGGCATTAGTGAACCAGATGCGTTTTTACAACAATTAGACTTTTAACTCCAGATTTTTATTAAATTCAGATTCCATCCTCTGCCATGATGGGAATTGAACCCAGGTGCCCAGGGAATTACCCTGGGTCTCTGGATTAGCAGTCCAGCAACAACAGCACTACACCACCGCCTCCCCACTTGCACCTTGTTATCTCTGAAGAGACACTAACGACCCCGCCAAGTGCTGCAGAGAGCTATACAAAGGCCAAATTCAAAGAGAGCTATACAAAGGCCATCTGCATTTCATAACCATGGTGGCCAACCAGCGTCTTCTCATCAGCTAGGACAAAGGGTTCCTCAACCCTCCTTTCAATTCTTAATGGTTGGTACATTTAACCATCTCGGAGACACAGGTGATGGATACACATCCCTTGTCAAAGACAATATGGAGAGATGTGACATGGACCTCTGGTTTGTGAAACCAATAATCCTACCTTGTGTAACTGCAAGCTTAGTCTGCAGCTTACCATCCTACAAGCAGCCACAAACAGGGGGAGGCAGTGGCATAGTGGTATTGTCACTGGACTAGTATTCCAGGGAACCCAGGTTCATGGCAGATGGTGAAATTTGAATTCAATAAATGTCTGGAATTAAAAGTCTAACGATGACCACAAAACCATTGTCGATTGTTGTAAAAACCCATCTGGTTCACTAATGCCCTTTAGGGAAGGAAATCTGCTGTCCTTACCTGGTCTGGTCTACATGTGACTCCAGACCCACAGCAATGTGGTTGACTCTTGAAAATGCCCTCTGAATGAGGGCAATTAGGGATGGGCAATAAATGCTGGCCTAGCCAGTGATGCCCACATCCCTTGAATGAATAGGAAAACAAAGCCCAGGTTTGGTCTCCATCTCCTGGAATTCTGTACCATTGCCTACAAAAAGACTGATTTATCTCCATGCTCATCTCACTGGAAAAGTGAGTGATGCAGCATTGGTTTTTGTATCTGCCAAACTCCGTGAAGGAACACCTCATTGGACTCAGACTCTGGAACCCACGTAAAATCATCTTTCCTTTCTCTATCCCTCTTTTACTGCAAAGGAGGCAATGTTGTGACCACCCCCTGCCCCCACTACCCAAACACACAGACAAAAACCCCCCCACCCACACCCCCCCACCCCCTGCCCCACCACCCAAACATACAGACAAAAAACCCTCCCACCCACACCCCCCCACCCCCACCACCCCCCCACCCCCTGCCCCACCACCCAAACACACAGACACACAACCCCACCACCCACACCCCCACCACCCCCCCACCCCCTGCCCCACCACCCAAACACACAGACACACAACCCCACCACCCACACCCCCACCACCCCCCCACCCCCTGCCCCACCACCCAGACACACAGACACACAACCCCCCCAACCCCCCGAACCCTCACCCCCACCTACAACTCCCCCACCCCCCACCCACACCACCCCACCCACACCCCCATCCCCACCCACCACCTCCCCTCCACCCCCCATCCCCCACCTCCCCCCAACCCACCCCCCACTCACCTCCCCCCACCCCTCCCACCCACCAACGCCCACCACCTACCCCCCACCCCCCACCCCAGCCCACCCCCCACCTCCCCCACCCCCCCACCCCCCAACCCACACACCCCCACCCCCCACCTCCCCCCCACTCCCCAACCCACACCCTCCACCTCCCCCCAACCCACCCCCCACTCACCTCCCCCCACCCCTCCCTGCCCTTCCCACCCACCAGCCCCCCACCATCTCCCACCCACCTCCCCCACCCACACCCCTCTACCACACCCCCACCCCCCAACCCACCCCCCATCACCTCCCCCACCCACACCCCTCAACCCACACCCCCACCCCACACCCCATCCACCTCCCCCCCACCCCCAACTTCCCCCAGCCCCCCCATCCCCCACCCCCCCTTCCCCCGCACCCCCCAAGTCAACCCCCACCCACCACCTCCCCCCCCTACTACCTCTCACCCACCTCCCCCCCCACCCACCACCTCCCACCCCACCCACCTCCCCCCCCACCCACCACCTCCCACCCCACCCACCTCCTCCCCTACCGACCACCTCCCCCCCCAGCCACCCACCCACCAACATCCCCCCGACCCTGACATTTGACTGTGTGCAAATAAACTCTTTGAGTTCCTCCTATCTCGAGTTCGTTGTGGGATTATTAATAGAAAATTGCATCACACCAGAACCGAGGGGGTTGGGAAATACGCCACTGCTTGTAAACAGGGAAACAACTCAAAACACCTTCCTGTTTACTGACAGGTTTTTTTTTTTTGTAAAAATATACTTTATTCATAAAATATCTTCAATCACATTCAAAACCATTTCAAAAACAACATTACAAGGGTACAATCCAGGTTAAACTTTTACAAAATGTATCACCAGGTGCATCAGTACAAACAATATTACAATCATTTACAGCCTTTCATTTTGATCTGTACAGCCCGAGGGGCTCGAAACAGTTCCCAGTCTCTCGGTGCGCTGTGGTAGAAAGGTCTTAGACAGCGACCCTTCCCCATTGCGCCTTTGCGGCAGCTGCCCCAAGCTTTAGTGCGTCCCTCAGCACGTAGTCCTGGACTTTGGATTGTGCCAGTCCGCAACAATCGGTCGGGGACAACTCTTTGTGCTGGAAGACCAACAAGTTTCGGGCAGACCAAAGCGCCTCTTTCACCGAGTTGATGATCCTCCAGCTGCAGTCGATGTTTGTCTCGGTGTGTGTCCCTGGGAACAGCCCGTAGAGCACAGAGTCCTGTGTCACAGAACTGCTCGGGATGAACCTCGACAGCAACCACTGCATCTCTCTCCAGACTTTCTTTGCAAAGGCACAATCCACAAGGAGGTGAACAACGGTCTCTTCCCCACCACAGCCACCTCGAGGGCAACGTGCAGAGGGGGTGAGACTGACAGGTGGTGAGAGGAGAGATTACTGCTGTTTAAATTAACCCCCTCCTGTCTGTAACACTACCAAAGTGAATAACCTCACACCTACACACATTACACTCCATCTGTCATCTTGTTTCCCACTCACTAAACCCGCAGCCTCTCTGTGTCCTCCTTTTGCCTGGCTTTTCCACCCAGCTTCCGATTGTTAGCAAAGAAAGTAGAGGTTAAAGTAAAACTTAAAAAGGCTGAGACAAAATCAGAATTACCTGGAAAAACTCAGCAGGTCTGGCTGCATCGGCGGAGAAGAAAAGAGTCGACGTTTCGAGTCCTCAAACATCAACTCTTTTCTTCTCCGCCGATGCTGCCAGACCTGCTGAGTTTTTCCAGGTAATTCTGTTTTTGTTTTGCATTTCCAGCATCCGCAGTAGTTTTTTGTTTTTAAAAAGGCTGAGGGCAGGTACAGAAAACAATAGAATACAAAGTGCAGAAGGAAATTGGAAAAAGATAGAAGAAGGGCAAAGAAAAGTTGTCAGAAAAGATCGATGAATATGGTAAAAGGAGACCTTTGATCAACATAAAAGCTGAAGGAGAGATAAAATAATAATGGGGCCCATTAAGGTCAAAAAGTTCATTCTTCTTATGGAACAGAGGACACATCACCGTGAGTAGTTTGCACTCGTCTTCACAAAAGAGGGTGAAGTGAATAAAAACAGAAAGTGCTGGAAATTCAGGTCAGGCAGAATCAGAGCTAAGGAAAGACAGAAATGGAATAGGTTTAAAGCAAGTAAAAGGAGACTTGTCTACTCCAGGCAGTAGCTGATAGCAGACAAGCAGCTGGGCAGAGGGTTCCACCCCTGCATTCAGAACATCATGGACGGCAAATGTAGTCGTTAAGTGATGGCCATAACCAGTCGAGGCCCATACCATGGGGTACCTCACACCGTCCGGGTCACGGTGAAGGACAGCGAAGGCGGAGCACCCATGGATCAAGCCTTCTTCATCAAGCGGATCCTGTTGAAGGCGTGTGGATTTGAAGCGGATGAGATCTACTCCCTGCGAGACTTCCCCAGCGCTGGATGTTTCGACGTGACTTTCAAGCGAGTGGCAGCTTGCGTCAAGTTCCTGAAGGTGTTCGAGGAGAAGAGAGACCAGCCGGAGATGAAGATCCTGACGGTGGAGCCGCTCTTTGCTCTGCAGTTGCAATGGGACCAGGTGGTGACGGTGCATCTCTACAACCCCTACGTCCCTGTCGCCGACGTGCTCACCTTCCTCACCAGGTACGTCGACAAGGTTTGGAGCTGCACCGAGGTTAGAGACACCTTCGGGATTTGGACATGCAAACGCCAGGTTCGGTCACGCTCATGCGGCAAGTCTGGTCATGTGGCGGCCAACTGCAGCGCCGCCCTCTGCAAGAACTGCAAACAGGAAGGGCACCGGACAAAGGACTGCAAACAGACTAAGTGCTGCAACCTGTGTGGCGAGGCAGCTCACCTCTACTGGACCTGCCCCAAACGCTGCCTCACTTACGCACAGGCAGCCAAAACCAACGAGGGGGAAGCAGAGGAAATGCTTCATGTCACTAATACCAAGGACACTTGCAACACTCCAACCACCAAGGCCCCCAGTGAGAACAACGGGACAAAGGAGGACACAGAGAGATAAGGTGGAGGAAAAGATTGAGGCAGCAGACAGTCAATCAACAGCACTGCCCCCTGAACCTCCCACTCCTCAGGAGAGCGAATCAATGGAGGAGGAGGAAGCAGCGGAAAATCAGCAGGGGGAGTGGCAGCTGGTGAAGAGAGCCAAAAGGAAGAAGGGGCTAAGAAGGGACCAAGCCACTTCCCAGACAAGTGGCAAGAGGCGTCTCCCATCCGACTCGGGTGACAAGGGCAGCTGCTCTTCGGACGAAGAAGGGAAAGGGCGGCATCTACAGAAGAAGTGGCAAATCTCGAGGGAGTTGGAGGACGAGACACCCGAGCTCCAGAACATTGGAGACAATGAGGAGACCAGCGCACCCCAACTTTGCCCACAACCCGAAGAGGCCAGCCCACCCCAGCACCAGCAATCTGGGAGCAGTGAGGCGCTCAGCGCACCCCAACTCCGGGAAGCCGGGAGCAGCAACTCCCCAGAGGGGGAGAGGATTGGAGAAGCTTCTCCAACAGAGGACATTTCAAATCCCGTTCTCTGCATGAACCCCCAGATGCCACCTGAGCAGAACATTGCCAATGGGGAGGCTCAGGACAGTTTCCTCAGCCCATCCAAAGTGAGGCAATTTGTGAACACTATGGGGATGCAGGAGCAGACCAAAGGTCTGGGACTCTCAGAGACAACAGGTTTGGTAAGAGACTAAATGCTTTAAAATGTATCCGTAAATGTGTGTAGCATTAAATCTACTACACGATGTGTTGCGACCTTGGACTACCTTGCCAAGGTCAAAGCTGACCTGTTGTTTCTGCAGGAGTGTGCGATACCGCACCTCAGCTCCTACAGGCAATGGTCATGATGGTGGTCCCATGGGCCATCGACCTGGTCAGGAGGAAACGACTCTCGTTCCTCCGGCCTGGGTATTCTGCTGCGGGGAGGCAGCTTCACCGTCTCCGAGGTTAAGGAGGTGGTGGGCGGGCGCCTCCTCGTAGCAGACGTAATGTACAAGAATGCTCCACTCCGGTTAATTAACGTGTACGCCCCGTCACAAGGGGCCGAGCGGCTGGAGGTTTTTCAGCAGCTCCCACTGCTGCTGGCGACCTCCAGGCCGGTCATTCTGGGCGGCGACTTCAACTGCATCATCGATGCGGCTGGACGATCCGGCAGGGCCGACAGCAGATTGGACGCTACGTCCAGATCCCTGATGGAAACAGTTAAGGATGCCAAGCTACACGACGTCTTCAGCAACCCTGCAGACGGAGCGCAGCGTAGATACACCTGGTCGCGGCCAGACGGGTCCATCCATTCCAGGATAGACTTCCTGTTTGTGTCCCGAGCGTTCGCAGTCAGATCCACCGACGTCAAGCCGGTGTTCTTCTCTGACCGCTGCCTCCTACTGGCTGACTGTCACTTAGAGGAAGACCAGAGGGTTGGCAGGGGGGCATGGAAGCTAAACGTGCAACTGCTGACCCCAGAGAACATTGAGGAGCTCAAGAGGGATTACAAAGGTTGGAGAACCGTGAAACCCCTCTTTGAGTCCCTGACACACTGGTGGGAAGCGATCAAGGGAAACATCAAGAGGTTTGTCATCCTCAAAGGCATCCAGAAAGCTAGAAAGGAACAGAGGGAAATATCCCGACTCCAAAAAAACATGCAGAATCTGCTCCGGCTGCAGTTGATGGGGGTCGATGTCAAGGAGGAACTCCAAGAGGTGAAGAGCCAGCAAGCCTCAGTCTTTGCCTCGGAGGCCTCCAAGATCATCTTCCGTTCCAGAGTCCGCTCCGTGGAGCAGGATGAGACGTGCTCATGTTTCTTCTTCCAAAAGGTACACAGAGAGAGCTCTGTGATCAGCAGCCTGAAGGAAGAAGACAGCTCAGTAAAGTCATCGCAGTCCGACATTTTGAGGATCAGCAAATCCTATTATGCCGGATTGTATGACGTGAAGCCCACAGACAAGCACGGCCTCCCCGACCTTCCTGTCCTCTATCACGGAGGTCTTAGACGACAGTACACGGGAGAGCCTGGACAAACCGCTAACTCCTGACGAACTGACTAAGGCCCTTGAGTTCTTCGAGAAGAGTAAAACTCCCGGAAGCGACGGCTTGCCGGCTGAGTTGTATTTGGCTCTGTGGGACTGGATGGGCCCAGACCTACTAGAAGTGTACGAGACTATGCTCCTGGCCGGCAGCATGTCAGAATCCATGAGGAAAGGCATCATCACCCTCATCTACAAGCACAAGGGGGAAAGGGAGGAAATTAGAAATTGGTGACCCATTTCACTGCTGAATGTGGACTATAAGATTCTGTCCAAAGTCATCGCCAATCGGGTCAAGTCTGCTCTGGAATTGGTGATCCACCCTGACCAGACCTGCACTGTGCCGGGCAGGAAGATCTCTGACAGCCTCGCGCTGCTCAGGGATACGATTGCCTATGTACAGGACAGGGGTGTGGACACCTGCCTCATCAGCCTGGATCAGGAGAAGGCCTTTGACAGAATATCGCACACCTACAAGGTGGATGTGCTCTCCAAAATGGGGTTTGGGGAGGGAATTCGCAATTGGATCCAACTCATCTACACTAACATCAGTAGCGCAGTCTCAATCAATGGGTGGGAATCAGATAGCTTTCCTATTAAATCTGGAGTCAGGCAGGGCTGCCCTCTCTCCCATGTCCTGTTTGTGTGTTGCATAGAACCCTTTGCTGAGTCCATCAGGAAGGATCCTGGCATAAGAGGAGTGACAATCCCAGGCAGTGGAGGCACTCAGGTCAAAGCCTCCCTGTACATGGACGATGTTGCCGTCTTCTGCTCGGATCCGCTGTCGGTGCGCAGACTGATCCACATCTGCGACCAGTTCGAACTGGCCTTGGGAGCCAAGGTAAATCGTGGGAAGAGTGAGGCCATGTTCTTTGGGAACTGGGCTGACCGATCCTTTGTCCCCTTCACTGTCAGGGCTGATGGCCTAAAGGTGCTGGGGATATGGTTCAGGAGGGACCAGGGCATGTGTTAGAAACTGGAAGGAGCGAGTGTCTATGGTGCAAAGAAAACTGGGCATGTGGGAGCGATGCTCCCTCTCCATTGCGGGTAAGAACCTGGTCATCAGGTGTGAGGCACTCTCGCTGTTGCTGAACGTGGCGCAGGTCTGGCCCATTCCACACTCCTGCGCGATGGCGATCACCCGAGCCATCTTCCGCTTTATCTGTCTTTTTTTTTGCAAAAATATACTTTATTCACAAAATATCATCAACAACAGTTCAAACCATTTCAAAATCACCATCACAAAAGTACAATAAGGTTCAACTTTTATAACGTGTATCACGAGGTGCATCAATACAAACAATGAGTATTACAATCATTTGCAGACATTCATTGTGAGCTGTACAGCCCGAGGGGCTCTCAACAGTTCCCAGTCCCTCGGTGCACTGTGGCAGAAAGGTCTTAGACAGCGACCTTTCCCCATTGCGCCTTTGCGGTGGCTGCCCCAAGCTTTAGTGCGTCCCTCAGCACGTAGTCCTGGACCTTGGAATTGCCAGTCTGTAACACTCGGTCGGGGACAACTCTTTGCGCTGGAAGACCAACAAGTTTCGGGCAGACCAAAGAGCGTCTTTCACCGAGTTGA
Source organism: Cetorhinus maximus (assembly GCF_964194155.1). Classification (NCBI taxonomy): domain Eukaryota; kingdom Metazoa; phylum Chordata; class Chondrichthyes; order Lamniformes; family Cetorhinidae; genus Cetorhinus; species Cetorhinus maximus. Next base: position 12,141 of record NW_027597374.1, read on the forward strand.
TGATCCTCCAGCTGCAGTTGATGTTTGTCTCGGTGTGTGTCCCTGGGAACAGCCCGTAGAGCACAGAGTCCTGTGTCACAGAACTGCTCGGGATGAACCTCGACAGAAACCACTGCATCTCTCTCCAGACCTTCTTTGCAAAGGCACAATCCAAAAGGAGGTGAACAACGGTCTTGTCCCCACCACAGCCACCTCGAGGGCAACATGCAGAGGGGGTGAGACTCCTGGTGTGTAGGAGGGATCTGACGGGGAGGGCCTTTCTCACCACCAGCCAAGCTACGTCTTGGTGCTTGTTGGAAAGTTCTGGCGATGAGGCATTCTGCCAAATGACTTTGACAGTCTGCTCGGGGAACCATCCCACAGGATCCACCCTCTCCTTTTCCCGCAGGGCCTCTAAGACGTTACGTGCTGACCACTGCCTGATGGACTTGTGGTCAAAGGTGTTTCTCTGCATAAATTTTTCCACCAGGGACAGGTGGTACGGCACGGTCCAACTACTTGGAGCGTTCCGCGGCAGCGTGGCCAGACCCATCCTTCGCAACACCAGGGACAGGTAGAACCTCAGCACGTAGTGACACTTGGTGTTTGCGTACCGAGGATCTACACACAGCTTGATGCAGCCGCACACAAAGGTGCCCATTAGTATGAGGGCGATGTTGGGCACGGTTTTTCCCCTTTTATCTAGAGGCTTGTACATCGCGTCCCTGCGGACACGATCCATTTTTGACCTCCAGATAAAGCGGAAGATGGCTCGGGTGAGTCTGGAATGGGCCAGACCTGCGCCCCGTACAGCAACAGCGAGAGTGCCTCACACCTGATGACCAGGTTCTTACCCGCAATGGAGAAGGAGCGTCGCTCCCACATGCCCAGTTTCCTTTTCACCATAGACACTCGCTCCTTCCAGTTTCTAACGCATGCCCCGGTCCCTCTGAACCATATCCCCAGCACCTTCAGGCCGTCAGCCCTGACAGTGAAGGGGACAAAGGATCAGTCAGCCCAGTTCCCAAAGAACATGGCCTCGCTCTTCCCACGATTTACCTTGGCTCCCGAGGCCAGTTCGAACTGGTCGCAGATGTGGATCAGTCTGCGCACCGACAGCGGATCCGAGCAGAAGACGGCAACATCGTCCATGTACAGGGAGGCTTTGACCTGAGTGCCTCCACTGCCTGGGATTGTCACTCCTCTTGTGCCTGGATCCTTCCTGATGGACTCAGCAAAGGGTTCTATGCAACACACGAAAAGAACAGGGGAGAGAGGGCAGTCCTGCCTGACTCCAGATTTAATAGGAAAGCTATCTGATTCCCACCCATTGATTGAGACTGCGCTACTGACGTTAGTGTAGAGCAGCTGAATCCAATTGCGAATTCCCTCCCCAAACCCCATTTTGGAGAGCACATCCACCTTGTAGGTGTGCGATATTCTGTCAAAGGCCTTCTCCTACATGGGTCTGTCTTTTTTTTTCATTTTTCATCATCGTTTATTATAAACTGTTTAGTTATGCATCTTCAGCCTTGTTGAAGCAGTATGTCAGACAGCACTTCCCACAGTATTTGCCTGTTGAAATGACTGGCCATGAACACACCAGCACCACACTCCTCAGAAGGGCATTCACGCCGCAGACGATAGATTTTCCCATATTCATCAACCTTGTAATGTTTAAGGACAGCGAGCTTGACCTTCTTCCTCTTATGCTGGTTTTCCTTTGGTGTGGTGTAAGACTTCTTCTTCCTCTTCTTGGCACCACCACGAAGCCTCAGTACAAGGTGCAAAGTTGACTCCTTTTGGATGTTGTAATCAGAGAGTGTGCGGCCATCCTCCAACTGTTTTCCAGCAAAGATCAGTCGCTGCTGATCGGGGGGAATACCTTCCTTGTCCTGAATCTTAGCCTTTACATTTTCAATAGTATCTGAGGGCTCAACCTCGAGGGTTATCGTTTTCCCCGTGAGGGTTTTCACAAAGATCTGCATTTTCAAATTCAACCCACCAGCTCCTTCCTCCAGGAAGGTGCAGCATCATGGGTCTGTCAGCCAAACCAGCGGATAGCCAGTGATGCCAGTGTTGCCTAGGGGTGCCCAGTGTTACCAGGGCCTGGGGAAGGTATGGGTATGGGTGACCAGTGAGGTTCCACTCACTTTCAGAGAAGCACAGAATGGTTACAGCACAGAGGGAGGCCATTGGGCCCGCCCTGTCTGTGCTAGCTCTCTGCATGAGGCACTCGCCCGGATCCCTGTGCAGAACCTGGATTGGCTGAGGGGGATTACATCACCATCCACTGTTGTCAAGGCTCAGACCAATCACAACCTGAGTTCCTCCGCCAATGAGAGGTGAGACTGACATAGTTCCGAGATGCTTGTTACTGATTGGCTTATCCTACCGTCAGTCAAAATTCAGCCTTTTCCTATTGGTCAGAGAGGACATCAATCAAACAAACCCCAGCTATGATTGGCTATGAGCATCCAGCCAATGGGTGAGTGGCTGAACTGATTGGCCAGCGCTACCGTCAATCACAGGCGGTCCGGTGCTCCATTGGCTGGCGCTGGCGAGGTTGTGGGAACCCTGCGCTGTGAGTGGTCGGGCCGACTGCCAGTCACGGGATATGGGCGGAGGAATTCGTGTCTGGAGGTGGGGGCGGAGGCGGGGGGGGAGGGGGCCCCGGCTCTCGGCCTTCAATGGCGGACGGCGGCTGCGGAGGTGGAGGCAACGGCGGCGGTTACGGGTGGCCGTGAGGCGATGGACGGCGGCTGGACTCAGTCGGCGGGGCCGTGGGCCCAATCCCAGCAGCGGGAGGCCGGGCTCTCGCCGCGCAACCTGACGACGGCCAACAGGGCCCTGGGCCCGCGGGCAGCTCCCTTCACCCAACAGGTAACAACAGCCGGGGAAGCGACAGCGAAAAGAGGGTCCGTGATGCCTCCAACCGCTTTAATTAAACATCAGCGCCCTCACTTTAAAAAGAGGAGGGGGTAAAAAGAGGGGGAGGGGGGGGATGTGAATTTATGGTGCACAACATTTAAATAAAACGTTGGCCTTCTTGCTTTAAGAGCGATTGTGAATTAATGTTGTGCAACATTTATTGTGCAATAACAGCATTCTTGCTTTAAGAGGGGCATTTCATGCATTAAAATGCTGCAGGCTTAAGTCAACATCAGTTCCCCTACTTCAAGATGGAATTGGAATGGATGGTTGCAATGAAATTAGAGTGAAATATCAACACCCCTTGCTTTGGGATATAAGGAAGTCATATTTTTCAACATGGATTCAAATGCCATCTCTATCAGATCAAAGCTGTGGAGCCTTTACACATCCAGTCATGAATGGCAGTGAACAAGATCAGACTGTGAAAGTCCTTGTCCCCCCCCGGGTGAACGTCACTGCAAAAGACAACAACAGAAACAAAAAATACCTGGAAAGACTCAGCAGGTCTGGCAGCCTCCGCGGAGAGGGACACAGTTAACGTTTCGAGTCCGTATGACCCTTCGTGATCATTCGGACTCGAAACGTTAACCGTCTTCCTTCCTCTCCGCGGAGGCTGTCAGACCTGCCGAGTTTTTCCAGCTGTTTTTGTTCTTGCTTCAGATTTCCAGCATCCGCAGCGTTTCGCTTTTTATCTTAGTGGCAGAAGATAAGGCTGAAGCATTTGCAGCCACCCTCAGCCAGAAGTGCCAGGTGGATGATCCATCTCGGCCTCCTCCGGAGGTCCCCAAGTCTTCGGCCAATTTGATTCACTCCACGTTATATCAAGAAACGGCTGAAGACACTGGATTCTGAAAAGGTTATGGGCCCTGACAATATTCCGGCAGTAGCACTGAAGACTTGTGCCCCAGAACTAACCATGCCCCTAGCCGAGGTACAGATAACAACTCTTGACATCTCCCTGGCAGTGTGGAAAATTGCCCAGCCATGTCCTATTCACAGAAAGCAGGACAAATCCAACCTGGCCAATTGCTGACCCGTCGGTCTACTCTCAATCATCAGCAAAGTGTAAGAAGGAATCATCAACAGTGTTATCAAGTGGCACTTACACAGCAATAGCTGCTCATTGATGCACGGTTTTGGCTCTGCCAGGGTCACTCAGCTCCTGACCTCATTACAGCCTTGACCCAAACATGGACAAAAGAACTCAGGGGTGAGAGTGACTACCCTTTGATATCAAGGCAGCATTTGACCGAATGTGGCAAAACTAGAGTCAATGGGAATCAGGGGGCAAATTCTCCACTGGCTGTGTCGGTGCAGACTCGATGGGCCAAAGGGCCTCTTCTGCACTGTGATTCTGGAGTCATACCTAGCACAAAGGAAGATGGCTGTGGTTGTTGGAGGTCAGTCATCTCAGCTCCAGGACATCACTGCAGGAGTTCCTCAGGGTAGTGTCCTCGGCCCAACCACCTTCAGCTTCTTCATCAATGACCTTCCTTCCATGATAAGGTCAGAAGTGGGGATGTTCGCTGATGATTGCGCAATGATCAGCACCATTCGCGACTCCCCAGATACTGAAGCAGTCCATTTCTATGGTTCTAAGCTGGGGCTGTTTTCCTTGGAGAAGAGAAGGTCAAGAAGAGATTTGATGGAAGTGTTAAGATCATAAGGAATCGACACAGAATAGATAGCGAAATCCTGAGGGGGCTTGACAGGTTGAATGCCGAAAGGGTGTTTGCCCTTGTGGGAGAGACCAGAACTAGGGATCAAACGAACATACGAAATAGAAACAGGAGTAGACCATTTGGCCCCTCGAGCCTGTTCTGCCATTCAATACGATCATGGCTGATCTGTTTGTGTTATGATTTCCACGTTCCCATCTAACCCCGATAACTTGATTCCCTTGCCGAATAAGAATCTATCTACCTCTGCCTTAAAAATATTCAGTGACCCCGACTCCACCACCTTCTGAGGCAGAGAGTTCCAAAGTCGCACAATCCTCTGGGAGAAAAAATATCTCCTCATCTCTGTCCTAAAAGGGTGACCCCTAGTTCTGGACCCACCCACAAGAGGAAACCTCCTTTCCATGTCCAACTTGTCAAGGCCGTCCAGGATCTTGTATAACTTCAATCAAACCACCCTTCGCTCTTCTAAACTCCAGTGGAAACAAACCCAGTCTGTCCAACCTTTCCTCATAAGACAGCCCACTCATTCCAGGTATCAATCTGGTAAACCTCCTCTGAACCACCTCCAATGCATTTATATCTTTCCATAGAACCATAGAAAAGTTACAGCACAGAAGGAGGCCATTCGGCCCATCTTGTCCATGCCAGCCCGAGGACACCCAGGTGCCCTTTCTAATCCCACCTTCCTGCACCTGGCCCATAGCCCTGCATCTTACAGCACTTTAGGTGCAGATCCAGGTACTTTTTAAAAGAGTTTAGAGTTTCTGCCTCTACCACCAACTTGGGCAGCGAATTCCAGACACCCACAACCCTCTGCGTAAAGAAGTTCTTCCTCATGTCCCCCCTATACCTTCTGCCACTTATCTTGAATCTATGTCCCCTGGTTCTAGAATTCTCCATCAAGGGAAACAATTTTATCCTGTCCACTCTATCTGTTCCCCTCATAATTTTGAACACCTCAATCAAGTCACCTCTCAGCCTTCTTTGTTCTAAGGAAAATAACCCCAACCTATCCAATCTCTCCTCGTAGCTACACTTTTCTAACCCTGGCAACATTCTTGTAAACCACCTCTGCACTCTCTCCAGAGCTATTACCTCCTTCCTGTAATGTGACCAGAACTGCACACAATACTCCAGTTGTGGCCTCACCAGTGTTTTATACAATTCCAACATTATATCCTTACTTTTATATTCTATACCTCTGCCAGTGAAGGAGAGCATTCCATATGCCTTCTTTACAACCTTGTCTACTTGAACTGCTGCCTTCAGGGACCTGTGTACTTGTACGCCAAGATCTCTCACTTCATCTACCCCTCTTAGTATATTCCCATTTATTGTGTAATCCCTGTAACTGTTTGACCTCCCTAAATGTATGACCTCACACTTCTCTATGTTAAAATCCATCTGCCACTTTACCGCCCACTCCACCAACCCATCTATATAATTTTGGAGCTTATGGCTAACCTCTACTGGATAAGGAGACCAAAACTGCACACACTATTCGAGATGTGGTCTCACCAATGCCCTGTATAACTGAAGTATAACATCCTTACTTTTATGTTCAATTCTTCTCATAATAAAGGATAGCGTTCCATTGGCCTGTTTAAAAAGAAGGGGGCTCCCATTTAAGACAGATGAGGAGAAATATTTTCTCTGAGGGTCAAGAGTTGTGGAACACTCTTCACCAGCGACCGGTAGAGGTGGGGTCATCGAATATGTTTAAAGCAAAGGTAGAATAGATTCTTGACTAACAAGGATATTGGAGGATATCGGGGGGGTGGTAGGCAGGATAGTGGAGTTAGGGCCGCAATCAGATTAGCCATGTTCTTAATAGCCTGTTCCTGTTCCTAATTCGTATGTTAACTTCCCACTGGTGGAAGGATCAAGAATCAGAAGGCCCTAATTTAAGGCGGGACGAGGTGAGTTGCTCTTACAGAGGGTTGGCATGGATACAACGGGCCGAATAGTCCCTTTTCTGCACTGTAACAAATCTATGATTCCTTCACAAAAGCAGCACTGAGGTTAGTTCAGGAAGGTGGCTCACCATCACTTTCTGAAGGACATTTTTTTAATAATCATTCATCATCCCTGCTGTGTCCTAATGTCCAGGACATTAACTTCAACAAATAAGAACAAGATGGCAGATGGAGCATAATAAAGGGAAGTGTGAAATTATTCACTCTGATCGAAAGACTAGAGAAGCAGAACACTTTGTAAAAAGGTGGGAAATTTGTAAGTGTTGATGTTCAGAGAATTGAGTGTGTTTGTACAAGGAATGCAGCAAGTTAGCATGCAGGTGCAGCAAGCAATTAGGAAGGTAAATGGTATGTTGGTCTTTATTGCAAGGGGATTGGAGTACAGGAATAAAGAATTCTTGCTGTAGTTTTACAGGGTTTTGGTGAGACCACATCTGGAGTACTGTGGGCAGTTTTGGTCTCCACATTTAAGAAGGATATACTGGCATTGGAGGCAGTACAGTGAAGGCTCACTAGATTAGTCCCATGGTGACAGTTTGTCCTATGGTGAATAAATTGGGCTTTTATTCTCTGGAGTTTAGAAGAACGAGAGGGATCTTATTGAAACCTGCAGGAGCTTGATAGGGCGGACGCTGAGAGATTGTCTCCACTGGTCAGGGAACCTAAACCATGGGGGCACAGTCTCAGGGTAAGAGGCCGACCATTTAGGACGGAGATGAGGAGAAATGACTTCACTCAAAGGGTTGTGAATCTTTGGAATTCTCTACCCCAGAGGGTTGTGGATGCTCCATCGTTGAATACATTTCAGGCTGTGATGGGAAGATTTTTGGTGTCTCAGGGAATTAGGGGAGCGGGCGGGTAATTGGAGTTGAAGCCCAAGATCAGCCATGATCAATCTGAATGGTGGAGCAGGCTCTGATCTCCTCCTATTTCTTGTGTTCTTGCATTTCAGGGATAACTTCATTGAGCTTTTTAGATTTGGAAAAGAATTGATAGCGTCAATAAGGAACTCCAACATTTTTTTTTTCATTTTTACTTAATATGTGGGTGTTGCTGGCTAGGCCAACATTATTGCCCATCCCTAATTGCCCTTGAGATGGTGGAGAGCCGCTGACTTGAACCGCTGCAGTCCATGTGGTGTAGGTACACCTACAGCGCTGTTAGGGAGGGAGTTCAATGATTAAGACCCAGTGACAGTGAAATAGTTCCAAGAGGAAGTTGTGTGTTTGGAGGGGCTCTTCCAGGTGGCAGTGTTCCCATGTGTCTGCTGCCCTTGCCGTTCTAGGTGGTAACGGTCAAGTGATTGAAAGGTGCTGTGGAAGGAGCCTTGGTGAGTTGGTGCAGTGCATCTTGTAGATGGTACACACTGCCACTATGTATTAGCGGCGAAGGGAGTGAATGTTGAAGGTGGTGGATCGAGTGCTAGTCCAAGTGGGCTGCTTTGTCCTGGATGGTGTCAAGCTTCTTGAGTGTTGTTGGAGCTACATTCATCCAAGCAAGCGGGGAGTATTCCATCACACTCCTGACTTGTGCCTTGTAGCTGGTAGACAGGCTTTGGGGTGTCAGGAGGTGAGTTACCTGCCACAGAATTTCTAGCCTCTGACCTCTTGTAGCTATTTGAGTTCTGTTTCTGGTCAATGGTAACCACCAGGATGTTGTTAGCGGGGGATTCAGCGATGGTAATGCCATTGAATGTCAAGGGGTAATGGTTAGATTCCCTCTTATTGGAGATGGTCAGTGCCTGGCACTTGTGTGGAGCGAATGTTACTTGTCCAAGCCAAAATGTTGTCCAGGTCTTGCTGCATTTGGACATGAACTGCTTCAGTATCTGAGCAGTTACAAATGGTGCGGAACATTGTGCAATCATCAGCGAACATCCCCATTTCTGACCTTATGATGGAAGGAAGGACATTGATGAAACAACTGAAGATGGTTGGCCGAGGACACTACCCTGAGGAACTCCTGTCGTGTTGATCTAGAACTAACCACAATCATCTTCCTTTGAATCCAAACTGAACGTCAATGAGCAGGTTATTGCTGAGTAAGTGCCGCTTGATAGCCCTGTCCATGACCCCTTCCGTCACTTTACTGATGATCGAGAGTAGACTGAAGGGGCACTAACTGGCTGGACTGGATTTGTCCTGCCTTTTGTGGACAGGACATACCTGGGCAATTTCCCACCTAACCAGGTAGATGCCGTTGTTTGTAGCTGTACTGGAACAGCTTTGCTAGGGGTGTGGCTAGCTCCGCAGCACAAGCCTTTAGCACTGTTGCTGGAATGTTGTAGGGGCCCGTGGCCTTTTCAGTGTCCCATGCCTTCAGCTATTCCTTAATTTTTTTTATTCTTTCGTGGGATATGGGTATCGCTGGCAAGGCCAGCATTTGTTGCCTAGCCCTAAGTGCCCTTGAACTGAAGAGCTTGCTCGGCCATTTCAGAGAGCAATTAAGAGTGAACCACACTGCTGTGGATTTCGAGCCACATGTAATTCAGACCAGGTAAGGATGGCAGATTTCCTTCTCTGAAGGACACTAGTGGACCAGACGGATTTTAATGACAATCAATACTTGTAAACGGTCACCATTACTGAGACTATCTTTCAATTCCAGATTTATTAACTGGTTTAAATCCCATCAGACAGCTCGAGGAATTTAAATTCACTGTCCCCAGAGCATTAGCCTGGGTCTCTAGATTATTGGTTCAGTGGCATTACCACCACACCATCTGTCTAGAAGGGGAGATCGCATGGATTGAATCCAATTGGAGAGGAGCGGAATCCAAAGGAGAGGTCCTGACCCCAGTGAGGGGTCAACAGCTCCAGGGAAGGAGAAGTCCTGACCCCAGTGAGGGGTCAACAACTCCAGGGAAGGAAAGGTCCTGACCCCAGTGAGGGGTCAACAACTCCAGAGAAGGAGAGGTCCTGACCCCAGTGAGGGGTCAACAACTCCAGGGAAGGAGAGGTCCTGACCCCAGTGAGGGGTCAACACCTCCAGAGAAGGAGAGGTCCTGACCCCAGTGAGGGGTCAACTGCTCCAGGGAAGGAGAGGTCCTGACCCCAGTGAGGGGTCAACAGCTCCAGGGAAGGAAGTCCTGACCCCAGTGAGGGGTCAACAGCTCCAGGGAAGGAAGTCCTGACCCCAGTGAGGGGTCAACAGCTCCAGGGAAGGAGGTCCTGACCCCAGTGAGGGGTCAACAGCTCCAGGGAAGGAGAGGTCCTGACCCCAGTGAGGGGTCAACAGCTCCAGGGAAGGAGAGGTCCTGACCCCATTGAGGGGTCAACAGCTCCAGGGAAGGAGGTCTTGACCCCAGTGAGGGGTCAACAGCTCCAGGGAAGGAGAGGTCCTGACCCCAGTGAAGGGTCAAACGCTCCAGGGAAGGAGAGGTCCTGACCCCAGTGAGGGGTCAACAGCTCCAGGGAAGGAGAGGTCCTGACCCCAGTGAGGGGTCAACAGCTCCAGGGAAGGAGAGGTCCTGACCCCAGTGAGGGGTCAACAGCTCCAGGGAAGGAGAGGTCCTGACCCCAGTGAGGGGTCAACAGCTCCAGGGAAGGAGAGGTCCTGACCCCAGTGAGGGGTCAACAGCTCCAGGGAAGGAGAGGTCCTGACCCCAGTGAGGGGTCAACAGCTCCAGGGAAGGAGAGGTCCTGACCCCAGTGAGGGGTCAACAGCTCCAGGGAAGGAGAGGTCCTGACCCCAGTGAGGGGTCAACAACTCCAGGGAAGGAGAGGTCCTGACCCCAGTGAGGGGTCAACAGCTCCAGGGAAGGAGAGGTCCTGACCCCAGTGAGGGGTCAACAGCTCCAGGGAAGGAGGTCCTGACCCCAGAAGGCAGAGTGTTCCAGATCATCACCGCTCACTGTTTAAAGTTTATTTCCCTCATATTCTCCATGTATTTCTTGCCCAAAACCTTAAATCTGTGTCCACTGGTCCTTGTACCATGAGCTAATGGGAAGAGTTTTTCCCTAGTCCAGCTTATCCAAATTGATTATAATTGTGTCCCCCTCTATCAAATGCTCCCTCAACCTCCTTTGCTCCAAGGAGAACAACCCCAGCTTTTCCAATCCACCCTTGTAGCGAAAATCCCCCATCCCTGGAACCATTTTAGTAAATCTCTGCACCTTCTCAAGGATCCTCACGTCCTTCTGAAAGTTTGGTGAACAGAAGAGGACTCAATACTCCAGTTGTGGCCTAACTCAAACTTTAAAAATGCCCAGCATAACATCCCTGCTTTTTAACTCAGTGCCTGTATTTACTCAGGCTGTGCTTTCAAGCACTCTCCCAGTGTGTGTTTCCAGGTTGGGGCAGTGTTAGGGGACTGGGAGAGCTCTTTCAGTGCCCACACTCTCTCTCACCCTCTCTCTCTCTCTCTCTCTCTCTCTGACTCAGGTTAGAGCTTTGTGCCCCGGGATCAATAACCAGCGGTACTGGTGTGAGACAGGCCACTGCTGCGGGGAGACTGGCTGCTGCACTTACTTCTACGAGTTGTGGTGTAAGTAACGTGGCTGGGCTTGGGATCACTGACCATCCCAGTAAATCAGGCTAGGGTCCTATCAGAGCAGCACAGCGTAAGTGGGGACGGAGGGGGTGGGGGAGGTGGGGCGGAGGGGATGGGGTGGAGGGGATGGGGGCAGGGCAGATGGAGTGGGGGCGGGGGATGGGGCGGGGTGGAGAGAGTGGGGGCAGAGCGGAGGGGGTGGGCGCGGGGGAGGGGCTGAAGGTTGCAGGACGGTGAGTTGAGTGTAGGTGATGTGATGTGAGGGTGGGTTAGGTAGAGTGGGGGCGGGGCAGAGGGAGAGGGGGACGGGGCGGAGGGAGAGGGGGACGGGGCGGAGGGAGAGGGGGACGGGGCGGAGGGAGTGGGGGACGGGGCGGAGGGAGTGGGGGACGGGGCGGAGGGAGTGGAGGACGGGGCGGAGGGAGTGGGGGACGGGGCGGAGGGAGTGGGGGACGGGGCGGAGGGAGTGGGGGACGGGGCGGAGGGAGTGGGGGACGGGGCGGAGGGAGTGGGGGACGGGGCGGAGGGAGTGGGGGCGGGGCAGAGGGGGTGAAGGTTGCAGGACAGTGAGTTGAGTGTAGGTGATGTGATGTGAGGGTGGGTTAGGTAGAGTGGAGCCGCAGTGACACCAGGAGTTGGGGTTTGGGGGGGTGGGGGGAAAGTGGGGGGTGCACAGATACAGAACAGGGGGTACTTTGTAAGGTATGGATGTGTCTGTCTGCTGACTGATGTTTTGCTGTGTCCCCTCATAGGGTTTTGGTTCCTCTGGACTCTGCTCATCCTGTTCAGCTGCTGTTGTGCTTATCGCCATCGCAGGACCAAACTCCGCCTCCAGCAGCAGCAACGTCAGCAGGAGATTAACCTTATTGCCTACCATGGAGCCTGTAACTACCCCGGCTCACCCCTCGATCAAAGTGAGTGCAAACTCTCCAGAACAGCTCCCCCTCCCAGCTGTCTGTCCGAATCCAAATCTCTTCACCCTGCTCCTCTAAAACCCCCCTGGCCCCTCAACCAAACTATCCGCACCCCACCCCACCCCAGGATCTATCTATCTCTCCTCCTCCTCCAAACGCCCTCCCCCTGAACCCCCCCTCCCTGGGTCAGAGTGAGTGCAGACAGCCAGAAGCCCCTCTCCCTCCAAACCCTGACTCTCCGTTTGGCAATGTGAGTTATAGTAATCTGGAATGGAAAAAGGTTCAGTTGTCACTCTGACTGGATGGGAAGGAATTTTCAGGGAGGTGGCATTAATTGGGCAGCTCTTTAAAGAGCTGGTACATGCCTGCGGGACTTGATTGGGGACTAATTTAAAGGCCATTGACGCTGAGGTAATGAGCTGTGATTCAATGCTTAACTGGTGCCCATCTCTCACACGGTTTTCAATCTTTTCCTCAGGACTCCTGGCTTCTTTCAAACTTCCAGCCTATGAGGAGGTGTCAGCCCAGCCCAGCACTCCTCCTCCATCCTACACGTCAATCCAGGGGATCAGGACTGAGCTGAGCCCTTCACTCAGCTCCAATAACTGCACCAGCTGCTCCTGCAGCTCCAGCTCTCCCAACAGCACTTCCGTTTCTGACACCAGCACCTCCAGTGACCCGAGCACCCCCAGTGAGCCCGAGCCAGGGCCCTCGCTCTCCAGCTCGGACCACCCCGCCGAAGAGGTCGACGTCGCTGTGCCGCAAGCAGTTCTGTCCTGCTCCGAGGCGGACGAGGAGGATGAAACCCGCTCCAGACACCGGCGTCTCACCGGAGACTCCGGGATCGATGTGTGCCGTTGTCTTGTTCACGGGGATGACAATGAGGACTGCACGGAGGAGAGTGGAAACTTCCTGCACGACAGACAGGGCTGTGTGGGAGAGCTGCTCCAGCCTGCCGATTCTGCCAGTCTCTGCTCCTGCCAGCTCCCTGAGGAGACCCTGGCTCCCATCTTTCCCGTGTGAAGGGGAAACAGAGAGACCGGGAAGTCCGACAACGCATTTAAACAAGGGACCAGATTCCTGGGGCTGTGGGACCAAGGAGATAGTCACTAAAGCTCCCTTGCAGCCTCACCTTAGACTGAGGTGCTGCAGGACTGTGAATGTCACTCCATATTGGAACTATTTATAACCTACAGCCATCTTGAGTGCTCTACCGCAAAGGAAACCATTGAACCCTGGCGCACGATCCCACCCTCTGCCAACTCCTGTCTGTCTTCCCGCCTGTATCTGTCCCCTTCCCTTCACGCCTGAGACTGTCTCTCTCCTCCCTGCCTGAATTTCTCTCCTGTTGTCTGTTTCAAATGCAAGATCACATGCATTGACACTGATCTCTCTCCTCTCCTGCTGCTGTGATTCAGATCATTCCTTGGGCTTGAGGGGTCTTGTCTGAACCCGGTGTGAGATATTTAAGTTCCTGCTAATGGTGTTGATTTAACTGCGGGGAGCTTGTGTTAACATTCGCTAATAGTGAGTGGAGTTGGTGGGAGGCTGGTAGACCTTCAGTCTAAATAATCTCCATGGTTTGCAAACCCAGATCATGAAGTCATTGATTAAACGGAGGTGAAGCTTATGTGAGATGATTTGAGCTGTTAATGACCAAATGTAACGGGGCTGTTATTGTGAGATGGAGCTTGGTGGATTCCCACACTCAAAACCAAGAGTCCAGGGAACCTGGCATAGAGTTTGGAGTGGAGAGAGGATCATGGATAGGTGAATGAGAATGTTGCTGCTTCTGTTAACATCTTTGTGTTCTATTTACTTCCTCTGTTTTACTGTAAAGCTCTTCCATTCCCAGCATTTGTAGCTATAGGAATATGACCTCCCTCTGTCTGAATCAGACTCCAGGATATGTGCTTTGGTTCATTAGTTTTAAGAGGGCTAAATAAATGGCTAAGGAAAATTTTCTGAATTAGAATCTTGCAGCACAGAGATGGAAGACATTTGGTCCATTATGTCTGTACTGGTTCTTGGAGCTATTGGATTAGTCCCACTCCCCTACAAAATATCCTTACATAGTGCGTTAGTGATCTGGAATGCGCTGCCTAAAATGGTGGTGGAAGAGGATTCAATAATCTCTTTCAAAAGAGAAATATGTGAAGGAAAAAAATTGACAGGACTTTGGGAAACAGAGCAGATGAACAGAATTAATTGGATATCGCCACAAAAGAGCTGGCACAGGCTTGATGGACCAGATGGCCTCCTTCAGTGTTCTATGAAATTCTCCTTTTACAATTTTTGATCCAATTATCAACTTTTGAAAGTTACTATTGAATCTGCTTTATCTATCTCTCTCCGTTACATCGCTGGTCACTCGGCTGAGGGTGAGAAATCTCCAGAAATTCCAGCCCTGTTTTTTTTTTGCTCCCTGTCCTAATTTCCTTGATGTCCTGTTTGTGGATGAGCCTCTAACAACTTCGACATCGAGGGATGGGCAAAAGCTGAAGCCTTGCCAGTGTTGTCAAGGTCTTGAGTGAAGAAGGACTTGCATTTCTGTAGCGCCTTTCATGATCTCAGGATGCCCAAGAGCGATTTACAGCCAATAAAGTACTTTTGAAATGTAGTCACTGTTATTTAAAGAAGTGAATGTGAGTGCAGCAAGATTCTCAAACAGTAATGTTATAATGTCTTGATAATCCGTTTAAATTAACTTTGTGGAGAACTCATCTGCTTTTCTAATAGTGGCCTGGGATCTTTTATATCCACCTAATGTTTCACCTGAAAGACAGCACTGCTGCTCTCCCTCTATTGTATTACAATGTCAGCCTGGATTATGGATTCAAGCCTTTGGAGTGGGACTTGACCGGTGTCCTTTTGACTAAGATATGTTCACTCACCATAGTTGACAGTAAGACTGTGTTAGCAGACTGGAGGGTTCATTGCAAAAAAAAGTGGCTGCCTTTTGACATGTAGTTGTAGTGCAACCAACAGATAGCTCTGGTCAATCACACCACAGTCAGGCAAATCCTGAAGGACAGTTGGGTTTCCTCATAGAGTGAAAGAAACTATGATGGAAGCTGTTGCTAAATGTACCTTTACCAGGTGCCCATCCACCCTCACTTCAGAACCCTGCAGAGCAAATTCTGTGGTCCACATGGTGCAGGAGCGGGTTCAGCTTTACTGAATGTGTGAACAGTCCCCTTCGAGGTCCCGGATTCAAGATTCTACAACGAGGAGCCACTTCACTTACAGAAGGAAGGCACGAAAAGGGTCATATTGGACCCAACATCTCTCTCCACAGATGCTGCCAGGCCTGCCGAGTTTTTCCAACATTTTTTGTTTTTAATCTAGAAGGAGGACACTATGTTAAATCAGTTGAGTCCTCTTCTGTCAGTGGGGACACCCCAATGGTTCCTAGAGCCATTTCACCAGAATGTTACTGGAGCTAAAAGTAAAATTAGGGTTGCATCAGTGAGCTTGTTTCTCCTGAGTATAAAAGATGATCTGATTGAGACGATTAAAGGATTTGATAGTCCCCTAGAAATGGAAGATATTTAATGAGTACTTTGCTGTAGAAGGGTACAGTAGCGAAGGGAAGATAGTGTTGGGGCTTGATGGTATATTCAAGAAGCCAGAGAGATGACTGGATATAGCTCGTAGAAATTATAAGGATGGGTTTCAGAGGATTGAGTGCCAACAGAGCACCCATCTTTATATAGGAGACTGAGCTAATCCAGGTAGTTACAACTTACAATTGCAAGCCAATTAGGTTACCATTTGTGGCAGGGACAGTTTTGGTCTTTAAGGATGAATAGTTAGAAATAACTAGCAGAGATATTAAAAGGGCCAATCAAAGATTGCGACATGGAATTAGAGGGAGAGTAGGTAACTGGGTAAGTTAGAAGGTGGATGATAGTTGGAGTTAAGGCAAGTGGCACTTCTGCTTAAATGGTAAAAGGATTGGATAGGATAGATGGAAGGGAATTAGAGCTAGGTCAATGAGGGAGTTAAATCAGGATGTACATTACACACACAGGGGTAATGTGAATCAGGAACTCCTCCTCCCCACCTCCAAAGTTTACTCTTTCATTAGGAAGTGGGCACTACTGACAGTGCCAGGATTTGTTGCCCATAATGTTCCCCCAATTGCCCTTGAACTGAGTGACTTGCCTAAGAGTCAGCCACATTGCCGTGAGTCTGGAGTTACATAAGGCCAGACCAGGTAAGCATGGCAGATTTCCTCCCTCCCCTAAAGGACATTGGTGAGCCAAATGGGCTTTTACAACAATCACATGGTCACCATCACAGACTAGCTTTATACTCCAGATTTATTAACTGAATTTAAATTCCACCAGCTGCCATGGTGGGATTTGAACCCATGGCCCCAGGGCATTAGCCTGGGCCTCTGGATTAGTAATTCTGAGACATTACTGCTGTGCCACCATCTCTATGGATGATGGAAGTCAGTTGGTGCTTTCAAGACAGACAGATTTTGTTTTGTTTTGATAAATGGATCCAGGCCAATGGAGCAATGATGGGTATATTGAGTTGGTCTATGAAGCCATGATCTAATTGAATGGTAGAATAGGAGGGGCTGAATGGCCTCTTCCTATTCTCATTGATTTGGATTTCAGGCAGAGGTAGTGATGTTGAAATTTGCAGGTGATACTGAAAAAGGTGGTTATTATAGCTTGTTCTTTATTCCTCCTGCCTTGCATTGCTAGAGGAGATAGGTTAAGAGTCAAATAGAATCCAATGACAGTGTCTGGTGATGGGAGTGGGTACAGGGATGTGGAAAGCAGAGATTTGGGGGACAGGTTGATAGGTCACTATAGGCCTCAGGGTAATCAGGATTGCTTTCAAAAACATGCTAATGGAATTCTAGTTTCTTGTAGCAAGGGGTAAAGAATACATAAAGCAGGTGTTTTGACCTTAATACACCCTCAATTAGAGCAGGTGCAGTATTGTGCTTCAGACTAGAGAAGGATATTGAGACTTTTCAGATTTACTCGGGTTCCAGGAGTTGAGAGTTTAGAATGAGAAGCCAGAATTAGGAGATTAAATGGAAGAGATTTCAAACAGTGTAGTAACTGCTTCTCAGAATTGTGAGTAATTGAGGTAGAAACTGTTTTGATTCAGTCAAGTTGAAGAGGTGGATGAAAGAGGAAGGCATGGGAACAGTTAGATGTGATTAGGACTTTCTGCTTGAATGGAGGGTAAATTCCATTACAGGCTGGCCTGGTTGCATGTTCATGTTAATAAAATTAACAATGGAGTGGAAACAGTGAGAGAGGGAGACACACACAAGGGTGGATATTGAGAGCATTGGGTCAGAGTGCTCAGCAGCATCCTGACTTACTGCAGCACAAGATCAACTCCCCTTGGTTGAGGGGGGGGGGGGAAGAGAGTCCCAGAGGCACGTGCGCACACAGGAGGGAGGGGGAGGAGGAGATGATGATGATGGAGAACGGACACTCCATTGCCCAGTACATCATAGCGTCAAGAGCACAGGCACTCCTGTTGGAGCATATGTGCATACTCTGAACTCAGTCTGTTCCTGAATTATTTGCTCCTCCATTGGTAAATTTTGAACATAAATTTATAGAATGGTTACAACACAGGAGACCATTTAGCCCGTCATCCATGCTGGCCCTCTGCTGGAGCAGTTCATCTAGTCTAATGTCTTTTCCCCATAGCCCTGCACACTTTTCATTTCCAGATAATGATATAATTCCCTTTTGAATGCCATGATTAAATGTGACTCCATTCCAGATTCTTAAAAGTTGCCAAAAACACCAGTTTAAGATATTAACTTAATCTCAGTTACAACTTGGATACATCTCTAATTTTACCAGCTTTCAGGGACAGATGATCTTTTTCATGTTCTCAGTAACAGTCCTCACTTTCACTCAGGGTGATGCTCTGGGGATAAAAGCAAAAAACTACAGATGCTGGAAATCCAAAACAAAAACAGAAACAAACCTTCAGGGTCATGAGGACTCGAAACGTCAACTGTGCTCTCCTCCACCGATGCTGCCGGACCTGCTGAGTTTTTCCAGGTATTTCTGTTTCTGTTTCTGTAATGCTCTGGGGACCCAGGTTTGAATCCCACCACGACAGATGGTGAAATTCGAATTCAATAAAACAAAATCTGGAATTAAGTCTAATGATGACCGTGAAACCATTGTCGATCATTGTAAAAACCCATCTGGTTCACTAATGCCCTTTAGGGAAGGAAATCTGTCCTTACCTGACTCCAGACCCACAGCAATGAACAAGGGCAATTAGGGATGGGCAATAAATGCTGGCCTAGCCACTGATGCCACATCCCATGAATGAATAAAAAATAAGCTACCTGACTGGAACATCAGGTCCTTGCTTAATCTTGCTCTGGATTGACATCCACACTTTGCAGCAGGAGTCACTGCACCTGGATCAAGGGCAGGAAGCCTGGCTGGATGTTTCCCCATCAGTCGACTGGTGCTTTACCTACCCTGGGCGCAGATCGAGCTGACCAGCATAGTATCTGAGAATTTCTAACAAGCCTCTCAAGAACTAGAAGACTTAAGGAGAGCAAACTTAAAACATTGTTGTTTGTCCTTGTAATGTTAAATGATTCATTGCACGTGTGGCAAAGGGAGAAATCAAAGATCACGAGTTGGTAAAATCATCTTTATTCCTGATTCAACTTTTCTTAAAAGCATTTTAGAGACAAAACAGCAATTCCTCTTGAGATTTGAGATGTGGATTTGGGATGGTAGTTCAATCTTTTCTGAACCATTCATCCCTCTCTCATCTAGTGCAAAACTGCCAAGTGCAGTTTGGTCTAAATCCCTCGCCATCAATGCTCTCGTTAAGCTGCACAGAGGAATGGCCGCAGAGCAGCTGGAAAGATACAGCGCAGGTCTGGTTCTGCAAGAAATATACGTGCAAAAATGTTTTAAAGGGGCCGCGCACTGAAAAGATTGGGCCATGTAGAACAAATAAAAGGAATATCTGCCCACCAGTAAAATCCCCCCACCAACCCCTGCAATGTCAGGGCTCTCTTGTGGAGTCTGAGGGACTATTCTGCACAGTAATGCAGCTGCTGAGCTCAGTGAAGGATACATACCCACCAAAACAGAGCACGTGGCCAAATAATGTTAACTCAGCCTTTCTCCTCTGCACCCAGTTGGATTTCACTGCTTTAATATTTAGTGTGTGAGTTTGTATGGTGGCAACGAGGCCACTCGTTTAAATGATGAAGCTGCTGTTCAATGCTGCCTCCTCACTGGTCAGGAGCAGACCATGATCCCTCATATTGAGCTAAAGTCCATGGCTGCTGTTTGCTCTCCCATATTCACAGGTACTTTCTACTAGTGGCTGTTAAATCGATTCCAGCTCATGATTTCATCCTAACTCAGATTCAGGTGAAATTCTCTTTCCTAAAGGCCATTCTCCCTGCAGCCAGAGCAATGGGTGCCCGCTATAGGCAGAGCGCTAAAGAATATGAGGGTAACATGACTATAATGGGCGGGGGGGGGAAAAAAAGGCAGGGTCACCTCCTCAAACCCGACAATCCAGTCTACATAGAAAGCTACTTGGAAATCATACTGACTTCTCTGCTTCTGCTCTGCACAGTTTAACAAACATCAGCAAATGCTCTCTTTTGGATGAAGACCCAGTTACAGAATCAGCCCCTGGCCCAGGACAAAAACACTGTTCCTATCCTGCGGTAGAATTTATCATTACAGCCCATAATTTGTTAATGCTGGGTACCCTGAACGTAAGTGCTCAGTTATAAACATTGCAGGCAACTAAATCAAAGTGGCGGGGGTGTGAAAATGGGCTGCTTCCACACTTGCTATTGCCACCTGATCTTGCAGCTTTGTCAAAGCTCCTGCTGAGTCACTGGTATTGCATGTGGAATATGGTTGAATTGCTGGTAAAATGCAGTATGTTCTGAGGGTCCAACAGCAGAGTGCACGCAGTGAGGTCTTACTCCTTGACACGCCCACCGTCTCCCTCACTCACAAAACGCTTACGGCCCCTGGGAGCAACAAAGAGAACAGGATTCAAATCAACGAATAGCGACTCAGTGAAAACTTCACACCAAGGAAGGGCAAGCAGTGCTGACCACTGTAAGCTCAGGAAGTGTGTCCTTTACTGATTTATATTGGACATTAAGATTGATCAGGGCCAGGGTTCGGCACACGATCACTACCCAGTGATCACTACTGGAAAGTGAGTGTGTATTGGTACAGGACAGGCATAGCTGTGACACCCCCATGGAGGGAAGTGTGCTGATAGCCAGAGGTGCAGGCATGGAAACTGGGCACTTCAGCAAAGCACAGGAAGACACCATTGGAAACTTTCCCTGCAAGTTTGCTATTGGACAATTATAGTCCAAGCATTACTTTGTACAATGGGGACTGCTCGCAGTATTACAGCCTCAGCAAGGCTCTGTGTAACAAGGGCTGCTGATTTTACAATCCCAGCATAGCCCTGTACAATAGTTTGCACTTTCAATATTACAGTCCCAGCATTGCTCTGTATAATGAAAATTATTCTTAGAAATGTGCACTGGCATCTTTAACATCCTCTTGAACATTATACATTGACTCAGTTTAATGCCTCATTTGTGCTATACTGAGCGTGCAGCATTCTCTCAGTTCCGCACTATGCACGACCTTGTGACTCAATCACAGAACTGTTACAGTACAGGAGGCGGCTGTTTGGCCCATCGTGTCTGCACCAGCTCACTAACGAGCATTTTAACTCAGTGCCTTTCTCCTGCCTTTTCCCCGTAACCCTGCACCTTGTTTCTATTCCCTCTTGAATGCCTCGATTGAAGCACACTGTGTTCCAGACCCGAACCACTCGCTGTGTCAAAAAGTTTTTTCTCACATTGCATTTGCTTCTTTTGCAAATTACTTTAAATCTGTGCCCCCTCGTTCTCGAGGTAAAAGCAAAACTTTTACAGACCGTCCCAAGCCCACGTCTGAAATGAGCTGAGGTTTTGAGTCAATCTCTCAGTAATGTGTGTGTGGTTGTCGAGAAACTCCTTGGTGAAAGATTTGGTGCACTTACCGTGAAGGACAGCTATCACGAAGCTGCTTGGTTATAACGGCTTCCTGGAAACAGAGGTCTAAGAATTTCTCCAGGATCGTGTGGGCAAGTGGCACATCCAGGTTTATATCTGGCAACTCGTCAAACACTCGCTGGAAACCCTGAAAGTGAGCACACAAATCTACACTAGTCCCTGTCAAATTAGATTCCAGCATTTTGCCTACTACTGATAGTAGGCTAACAGTCATTACCTGTATTTTTCTTCCACCTTTCTTAAATAGCGGAGTTACATTTGCTACCAATCCTTAGGGAAATGAATTAATCAGTGTGAGCCATGTTCGAATTAATATGGGGGAAACGCCATTAAATTTCAAGCATAACTATAGGTAATTACTGAATATTGGTCTGCATTCACCTGCCGGTTGATGTGAATAAAAGTGGCACCCTTATTCAAGAAAAGGTGCGAGGACGTTCCTACAAGTCAGTCAGTGGTTGGTAAGGTTTTAGAAATAATCATCAGTGAAAAAAATTAATTAGGCAGTTGGAGAGGTTTAGCTTTATTAAGGAAAGCCAGCCACAAGGATTTATACAACAGTCATATCAGACTCGAAACATTAACCCTGTTTCTTTCTGCACAGATGCTGCCAGACCTATGGGCCCTGACAATATTCCTGCAATAGTACTGAAGACTTGTGCTCCAGAACTTGCCGTGCCCCTAGCCAAGCTGTTACAGTACAGCTACAACACTGGCATCTACCCGGCTATGTGGAAAATTGCCCAGATATGTCCTGTACACAAAAAGCAGGACAAATCCAACCCGGCCAATTATCACCCCATCAGTCTACTCTCCATCAGTAAAGTGATGGAAGGGGTTATCAACAGTACTATCAAGCAGCACTTGCTTGGCAATAACCTGCTCACTGATGCCCAGTTTGGGTTCCGGCAGGATCAGTTAGCTTCTCATCTCATTACAGCCTTGGTTCAAACATGGTCAAAAAAGCCGAACTCCAGGGGTGAAGCGAGAGTGACTGCCCTTGACATCAAGGCCACATTTGACTGAGTGTGGCATCAAGGAGCCCGAGCAAAACTGGAGTCAATGGGAATCAGGGGGAAATCTCTCCACTAGTTGGAGTCGTACCTAGCACAAAGGAGGTCAGTCATCTCAGTTCCTGGACATCACTGCAGGAGTTCCTCAGGGTAGTGTCCTCGGCCCAACCACCTTCAGCTGTTTCATCAATGTCCTTCCATCATCAGGTCAGAAGTGGGGATGTTCGCTGATGATTGCACAACGTTCAGCACCATTCGGGACTCCTCAGATACTGAAGCAGTCCATGTCCAAATACAGCCAGACCTGGACAATATCCAGGCTTGGGCTGACAAGTGGCAAGTAACATTCACATCACATAAGTGCCAGACAATGACCATCTCCAGCAAGACAGAATCTAACCTCCTCTTGATGTTCAATGGCATTACCATCACTGAATCCCCTACTGTCAACATCCTGGGGGTTAACATTGACCAGAAGCTGAACTGGACTAGCCATATAAATACTGTGGCTACAAGAGCATGTCAGAGTCTAGAAATCCTGCAGAGAATAACTCACTTCCTGACTCTACAAAGCCTGTCCACCATCTACCAAGCACAAGTCAGGAGTGTGATGGAATACTCTCTCCACTTGCCTGGATCAGTGCATCTCCAACAACACTCAAGAAACTTGACAACATCCATGACAAATTAACCCACTTGATTGGCATCTCATCCACAAACATTTAGTCCCTCCACCACCAATGCACAATGGCAGCAGTGTGTACCATCTACAAGATACTATGCAGGAATTCACCAAGGCTCCTTCAACAGCACCTTCCAAACTAGCGGCCGCTACCATCTAGAAGGACAAGGGCAACAGGCATAGAAGTTCCCTTCCAAACCACTCACCATCCTGACTTGGAAATATATCAGCCGTTCCTTCACCGTCACTGGGTCAAAATCCTGGAACTCCCTGCCTAACAGCACTCTGGGTGTACTTACACCACATGGACTGCAGCAGTTTAAGAAGGCAGCTCATCACCATCTTCTCAAGGGCAACTAGGGATGAGCAATAAATGCTGGCCCAGCCAGCGAAGCCCACATCCCGTGAATTAAAAAAAAAGCTGGAGTTTTTCCAGCATTATCTGTTTTTATTTGTAAAAGGCAAATCACGTTTGACTAACCTCATTGAGTTTTTTGATGAAGTAACAGAAAAGCTTGAAGGGAATGCAGTGGATGTTGTCTAAATGGATCTTGAGTGTTTGACAAAGTACCACAAAAAAGACTGGTTAACCAAATTGAGGCTCATGTAATAGGAGGGTCAGTGCAAGTTTTGATAAGAAGTTGGCTTAAGGAAAGAAAACAGCGAGTTGTGGTAAATGGTTGTTTTTCAGACTGGAGGATGGTATACAGTAGTTTTTCCAAAGGGTCAGCACTAGGGTCACTGTTTTTGATTATTTGAATATAGAGTAAAATTTCAAAATTTGCTAATATCAGATATGGTAGACATTGAGGATGATACCAATCAACTGTAACAGGACAAATGGCTAGCAGGATGGACAGACAAGTGGAGATGGAATTTAATACAGAAAAGTATGAGGTGATGCATTTTAGCAGAAGGGATGAGGACTGAGATGATTGACCTCCAACAGCCACAACCAACAACTATCTTCCTTTGTGCTAGGTATGACCCCAGCCATTGGGGAATTTTCCCCATTTCCCATTGACTTCAGTTTTGCTAGGGTTCTTTGATGCTCCACTCAGTCAAATGTTGCCTTGCTGTCAAGGGCAGTCACTCTGACCTCACCTCTAGAATTCAGCTCTTTTGTCCATGTCTGGACCAGGGCTGTAATGAGGTCAGCAGGTGGGATACAGAATAAATATTAGCAGTGAGAACCCAATATAATCCTTTTCCCTTGTATTTTATCTGGATGTTTACACTTATTTCCCTACAGCAGTCATTGGAAGCCTGGTTGATCTCTCCCCAGCCCAGGTGCACTACAGACATCTGCAGTGCTCCCAGTGTGACACCAGCTAAGCTCAGGTCATTTCATACAGACATTATGTGACTAGCAGGCCAGAGAGATACAGGGGCCAGAGGGAAGGCCAGGCTCATACTTACCCGGTTCATCTGGTCCAGTGTGATCAGCCCACTCTCCCACAGCATTTTCAGCAGCTTCACCATCTTTGCTGCTGTACTTCCCGTTGACTCCAACACCATGACAACGGCCTGAGGGGAAGAAGCATTTCTATTTGCATAGCTCTTTTCCTAAACTGGTTCACAGCCGATGAGTTACTTTTGTAGTTATTATTACTGTGAAGGCAAATGCAGCAACAGCCAATTTGCATACAACAAGCTCCTGCATTGTGATATTTTTAAATAGTGCTGAACTGGTCATTTAAGTGGTGGAGGAGGAGGAGGAATGTTGACCACAGACATTGGGGAGAACTCCCTGCTCTGCTTCCAATAATGCATGGGATCTTTAGTAGACAAGGCCTTGATTTAGTGTCTTATCTGAAAGATGGCATCTCTGACTATGCTGTGCTCCCTCTTTTCTAATACCAGATTACATGCTCGTGTTTAGGACTGAGCAGCAACAAGTAAGATAACAACTAAAGTTAAGTTAAAGCTAACTTCTTACTGCTCCCTTTCCCTTCTTGGACATGTTTATCCCCACTCTTCTCTGTCTCAACAGCCATATCACTGCCTTCCCTCAATCTTTTATTTGAAACTACCACCTCTGCAGTCAGCCAGGACCTTAATGAGGAGAGACATTCTTCCCTCTCCATTTCTGTTATAGAGCACAGGTCACTGAGTACCCACATTCCCTTCTCACCCTCCCTCCCCGGGAAAATGGACAGCCACAACTAATCCGCACACCAACCCCGCCCCCCACCCCCACCGGCTCACTTCTCCCCTGGAGCAAGTCCTCAGCTGGTGGAAACCAAAGGGTACTGGTGTCCCTGGAGGACAATGGGACTGTGGAACGATGAGGTTTCATTATGGGTGACTCATTATAGGGCCTGCCTTTTGGCAGAGACCAGGTGTGACTGAGGATATCGTTTCAGAATTTCTTTCAATGACAGACTCAAGTTTAGGAATCTACTGACCCGGGTTTTTGCTTCCTGACAATGAAGGACATAGGAATAGCTTGATGAGAAAAGATTAAGGCCTATAATAATGAAGGTGTTGACTAAAGATAGCAAACAATTTCTATCAATTAGTTTAACAGATCCATCCAGGAAGTGATAAAACTCCAGTGGTAGAGAGCTTTAAGAACCATAGATCCAAACTCATCTGTTTCTCTCAAGCACAGTACACTCACCATGTCACGCTGGAGCCTGGTGGAGATCAAGGCAGATTTGGTTTCTGGAATTACCTCACATCCCCGCTGTTAACTCAGGATTTCACCCACCTTTAAGAAACTTATTAGTTGTCTGTTCTAAGTTGCCCTGTTTATAGCATGGAGTCAAGGACAAGACACTGTCTGGGGCACAGCCCTTCCCTCTTGGACCTTAACTTCTCCCAAATAGCAAACAGCTGTATTTTGTGAGTAGCGTGACTTGGAGTTCATTCATAGCCCCCCTCACCCCTACCCCATTAACATTGGGGCAACAAAATATAAACAAAATGAAAATGATCTTCCAGAGCAGGAAAACTGCCTCTTATCAGATTGAGTGTGCTGCAGCAGCAGGCTGAGGGTGATCACTTCTTTCTAGCCATGGATGCCGACAATACAAAACTGACAGGTAAGGAAATGGAGGGAGAAGCCATTAATGTTATATACACTGATATTTCACAACAGGAAGTAAACTCTCACTCAGCAGGAGGACTGGAGGTGTGAATCTCGATTTATACCTGAGTGCATTCACAGGCCAAGCTGACATACCAAGTAGCAGTAATGTCTATGCTCACCTCGTAAACAAGCTCATGGTGGAAATGTGGCACCTCCAAATCACGAAGGCAATGCTCAGCTTCAGCCAGCTCTCCGGACAGCAGGAACTCCTTCAATATGAAGTTCATCTGGGTCAGAGAGAGAACAAGTCAGCAAAGTAAAATGCAGGCAAAACAGCACAGACAACAAAAGGATGTTATGGCCAAATCCAGAAGTGGTAATTTCCAGCGCTGAAAACCACAGGAAGAGAGCTGACAATGGAAATGGTTCTCTTTCCTCTGGTCATATACCCTTCTCTTTGAAACCTGCTCCCCTCACCCACTGCTCACAAAACACATACAGTACATTCAAGGTCCACAGAGTCAACTCCAGTCTGGAGTGAAGGCTGCCCCTTAGTCATCCAATTGCAGCACAGACAGGGTGTGAAGCCTGGAATCTTCCTATGCTGTACAGCTTTGACCAGACCAGGTGGTGTATTTACAAACTGGGCCACCTGTGAGGCTTTTAGTAAATGTGTTATTTACAGAGCGCAGCAACTGGCCAGTTCAACCCTACTCGATGTTGCTGATCTCCGTTCCATTGCGCAATGATAGGAGGCCAGTCATCATACTACTAAGGTGGAGGACAGCAAACCTTTCCATAGGGCCATACAAGAGCTTGTTGTCTGCTGTCCATCATAAAAACATATGAATTAGGTGCAGGAGTAAGCTCGGCCCCTCGAGCCTGCTCCGCCATTTGATAACATTGCGGCTGCTCTGATTGTGGCCTGAACTCTACTTTCCTCTTTAGCCTCTATACCCTTGACTCTCTTGTCAATTGAGAATCTAATTCAGCCTTAAAAATATTCAATGGCCCAGCCTCCAATGTCCTCTGGGAAAAATAATTCCACACACTAGCACCCAACTGAGAGGATAAAAATTCTCATCTCTGTCTTCAATGAAAGACTCCCTAAAGCAAGTCCTCACTTAAAGATGTGGTTGCTTTCCTGAAAATCACAACTTTAAGTGAAATGACTAAGTGAAACATTGGTTCCCATAAAAATCAATGTTAAAACAGTGGTTAGGTTCTGTAGGACCTTCCTTATCAGAGAAAAAAAAAACAAATATTAAAACATTATACCCTCTAAGTTGAAATATTTTACATTGCTAAATTCCTACATTGGTCAATTAAGTAACTTTTAAAATAAGTGTAAAAATATAAAAGAAAAATGTAACTTTCAACTAACAGTACCTCCTGCTTAGCGCAGATGCTGATTTCCCAAACCTCTCGCTCCCGATTCTCCTGATCGCTGCAGATCTCCCCACTCCCCAATCCTCCAAGCTGTGGCTCCTCCCCGCTCCCTGACCTGCCCTCTCACCAAGCCTGACTCACCTTTTCACAGTCTCCTTCTCCTGAACCCGCGCTGAGAGCGAGGGCTCAGAAGAGCAGCGAGGCAGGAGAATTTAACAAAAAAACAGATTATAGCAGCCCCAGCTCATTACTTCTGCTCAATCGGAACTCATTTCCACAACATTGGAGCTCTGCCTTCGGATCAGGTCTGATCCTGAATGGGAACGCAAGTCCATGAGGGGGGAAGGGGCAAAAGGGTGGGGAGCGGGAAAGGCCACAACTCGGAGGTCAGGTGGGGTGGGGAAAGACTGCTCCAAAAGGGCGCCAATCGGGTCATGGAGGAAACGTTGTTAAAACGAATCTCACGATGTTCAACAAGATTACAGGCCCCATTAACTTACCGATGTTAAAGTGAAACAAGTGTTAAATGGGGACTTACTGTATTCCCCTAATCTCTCCCATCAGGGGAAACATCCTCTCAGCATCCACCCTGTCAAGTTCCCTAAGGATCTTATATGTTTCAATAAGGTCATCTCTCATTTTCCTAAACTCCATGGATACAGGCCCAACCTCTCCAGCCTTTTGTTGTAAGATAACCCCTTCATTCCAGAAATCAGTTGAGTGAACCTTCTCTGAACTGCTTCTTATGCAATAATATCCTTTCTTAAGTAAGGAGACCAAAATGTACAAAGTACTCTACATGTAGCCTCAGCAAAGCCCCGTACAGCTGTAGCAAAACTTCCCTGCTTTTATAATATAGAAAATGTTGGAAAAACGCAGCAAGTTTGTTGTCAGCATCTGTGGAGAGATAAACAGAGTTAATGTTTCTAGTTCGTACAACTTCTTCAGACTCTTCTGAACAAGAGTCATATGCACTCGAATCGTTAACTCTGTTTCTACACACATCAGTGTCCCAGCTATCTCCATTTATATGTGTTCCAATACCCATCACATGTTAACAGTGTAATTAACATTAAACCTTTACAAAGTTTTTAATCAACAAAAACAGGTCAATTGGCCCAACAGGTCTATTCCAACAAGCCTCTGTAAAAAATCCCAACCTCCCACCAGTGCTGGCCGTCTTTGATTAACCCATAGAACATAGGAAATAATAAAAATACAGCAAGATCCATCTAGTTAGTCTCACACCACCTGGTAGTCACACGATACGATAATCGAGTTATAGAAATCATAGAATTGTTACAGCGCAGAAGGCAGCCATTCTGTAAGTTATGTCCTTGCTGGCTCTTTGCAACAGCAACTCAGCTAGTCTCACTCTCTTGCCCTTTCCCCATAGCCCTGCAAATCGTTTACACTATTGATTAATCACAGCCATCAATTTCTTATCAATGAGCTTACAAAAGACCCAGACAGGAGGTGAAGAAGCCCCCAGTGGTGGAGAGCTTTGTCAAACAGAGGTCCAAGATTACCTGTTCCTCCAAAGCTCATTACACATGTCCCAAATTACTCAGAGTGAATCCCAAAATAGGATCTTCTGAAAGAAATCGCTCTTATTTGAATTTGATATGAATCAGAACAGTACCATCTTTCTTTCAGCATCTCCCTGGAGAATCTGTCCCAATACATGGACCACTCGTCACTAAAATCATGTTGCCAGATTAGTTCTGAATTCCACCCACCCACCAAACCCCCTTTCAAGTACAGGCTGTGGTTCTACTGTTCTGGACATGGTGAAACGACTCAGACAACATTATCCTTTAGAATCCCTAAAAACAGCAGATCATCTCACAACTTTCTCTTGTCCAGTGTGAGGAAGCCCAATTTACACAACTGCTCCTCATAATCCATGTACCTTTATTTTAGAAAAATCACTCCAGGGAATAGGCATTGCTGGTAAAGCTGCTATTTATTGCCCATATTTGTAAACACTCACTCATTTTATCACCAGTTACAGATTTTAAAAGTTTGCCCTGAAGTGACATTGTGTGAACTAGTCTATTTTAATTTATTTTAGTCTATTCTTTTCTCTCCTAGAACAAAAATATTACAGACTGCATTCCTCTCAAAGGCACAATTTTAACATTTTAGGACATTTGAGAAATTGAGGCCAACGCCTCTATGAATTATTTGATTTTAACAGGTTACAAGCCATTAGGGTACAGTAACTTGTCCACACAAAGTTCTGCTAATTCTTTTCAGAATCAGTTCCTATTTTTACAATTATCTCTGACAATTGTTTTAAACCCTCTGCTGGTACACCTACCAAAGGAGTTACATCCTCACGTCCAGACTGTCATTTGAGCGGCTAACATACCAACGTGGATTGAGGATCAGTTAACAGTAAACGGATCAATTGAGATGGCACGGTGTAACTACTGAAGTGATGCAAGGATCAGTGTTTGGGCCTCAGCTATTTACAATATGTGTCAATGGCTCTGATAAGGGGACCAAGTGTAATATATCCAAGTTTGATGATTACAAAGCTAAGTAGGGAAGTAAATATGAAGAGGACACAGAGGCCGCAAAGGGACACACATATGCCATGTCTGTGGGCAACAAGATGGTAGATCAAATAGAAGCTGGGTAAATGATGGCATCCACTTTTATGAGAAGAATAGAGCAGAATATTTCTTAAATGGTGAGAGACTGTGAAACTTTGGCAGTGAGCTCTGGGTGTCCTTGTACACGAATCACAGCAAGTTAACTTGAAGGTACAGAAAGCAATTAGGAAGGCAAATGGTACATTGGTTTTATTACTTTTCCTCCAATGCAATCTCTTTGTAAGTCTTGCAGCAATTATACAGGGCCTTGGTGAGACTACACCTGGAGCATTGTGTACAGTTTTGATCTCCTTACATAAGGAAGGCTAGAGGAGCAGTAGAGGTTCAATAGATTACTTCTTGGGAACAGGGGGATGTCCTATGAAGAGAGATTAAATAGAATGGACCTGAGTTTTGCCGAAAAAGAGAGACATTTTTGTCAAAGCTTTTCGTCTTGCATTCATCAGGACAATTTGCAAGAATACCAAGCATAAAGGGAACAACAATTTATACTGCATGAGAAGAGAGTGCTGATTGGTTGGCAAGTGGAGTCTGATTGGTGGAGGCATTGCCATGGAGAATCCACCAGTTGATGGCAAATGACAGTTAAATGTCAAGCATTGTTTGAAATTTAAACCAGGCAGCTTGACTCTGATTGGGCAAGGCATTGCCCTGAGGAATGAACCAGCGCATGGCTATCACTTATTTTGTCTAGCTGAAACAGGCGCAATGTGTGTATGTTCTTTCAGTCTGCAAAGAACAGGGCCCTCTGTATTAATATATGTAGCTTCCAGTACATGCAAATGCACCACATTTCAAGCTCGACTGACCACCTTAAATTGGTTATCAGTTTAATTTTTAGCACACCGAGGATTATTTAGCAAATGTTATCCAATCGCAGAATTGCATCTAATGTTGGACACTGTGTTTTAAGTTTTCAAGCCAGACTGGTTAGGTGTGGTCTGTACCTTGCTGTTTGATATGATCCGCCAGTCTTTGGGACATACAGCCTAAATATTGAGCATCACACCGGCACTGAAATTCATATACCACATTACTCATTGGTATGATAGACAGAATGTCTTTTTGGCTTGACGGCAGCATCCTGTTAGTGGCAAGTACCACTCGTGTTGCTACCTGCACACTAGCAGCGTGAAACAGCTAGCTTCACCTGTTGCTCAAATGTTTGAGATAGATTACCCTGGGAGGGCAAGGTGAGGCAGGCTGGGCACTACCTTAGGCCTGTTCGTGAGTTTGCGTGATATACAGTGATCTGATCAGGGTAGCCATTATCCTACAGGGTGCCTTTGATGTGCCCTACTTTGGCAACAAACTTGCATGGTGAGCAAATGGCTCCGGCCCTATTTACGAGGTTGCCAATAAGGCCAATCTTATAGCGTATGAACCTATATTCTCTGGAATTTAGATAACAGGTGATCTCAATGAAAGGGGTATACAATTTGTGGAGGACTTGATAAGGTAGATGCTGAGAAGTTGTTTCCCTGGTTATAGAATCTAGAACGAGGGGCCATAGTTTCACGATCATTTGAGTGTATGATTTAGGATTTAGACAGGGAGAAATTTCTTCACTCAGAAGATTGTAAATTTTCTACCCCAGTGAATGCTCAGTCATTGAGTATATTAAAGACTGTGATCTATAGATTTTTGAGCACTAAGGGAACAAGGTAATATGGGGATAGGGCAACAAAGTGGGGTTGATCCCCTTCAACACTTTCCCCCCCTCCCCTCCACCAGTTCCACCCTCCAAAACAGGACTCCAATCAATTCTCTCCCTTTCTCTCCCCCTGCCCTCTCCAATACTGTATGCAGCTAATTCCACTGTACCAGGTTCTAGAGAAGGGCTTGACATACCTCTCTGATGAGATGTTTGACGGGTCGTTGCCCTCCACCCACGCCCCAGACATTGTCCAATCCAACACCACGCTTCATACTAAGCAGGATGGCAGCACGATCCAATGCAGCACTGAAGTGGGGGGAGGGGGGGGGGGGGGGAAAGGAGGGCAAAATTTACAACTGTTATGCTCAATTTACAAATCAGCAGTCAGACAACACGGTACGAGCTGGGACTAGGATTCGCCCAATTTCGCTAGGGCAAGTGACCAACTAGAACTGACCACTACAAGGGGAAGGCACCACTCATACCAAGAACCCAAAGAAAACATGCGTTGATTCAAATACAAAATAATTTTCTTCTTCAATGCTACAAGCTGTGTCCAGATGTGTTCACCACCAGCACAGAAGTGTATAGTATACCAAATATCCATATGTATAAAAATCTGATATATATTTCTCACTCTTTTTAACACTGCTCTCTCAGGAGAATTCATATACTTACCGTGCATGGTCACAATCCACTTTCCCTTTATAACCTTCAAGAAAGTTTGATGGCAAAACATCGTCTGCAACTGCCCGGGCGATAAACTGGCCAAGTACCTGCCCAGACAGCAAAGAAAAACACAAATTACATAAGAAAACTAAGTCAGCAGTGCAGCTGAGGGAGTGATTGCTCTTTGTAAATCTCCAGCAGTCAGTTACAGGATGACAGGGGCAATTCTGTAACAGCAGACAGCCTGTTCCCCATCTGCTGAGCAACACTGGGCAGTACAGGGAAAGCAAAAACAGAGCTGGGAAAATTGAATAAAAGCTGAAAATACTGGAAAAAACTCAGCAGGTCAGGCAGCATCTGTGGAGAGAGAAACAGGGTTAACGTTTCAAGTCCTGTATGGCTTCTTTAGAGTTCCGAAGATGATTTTAGATTTAGTATTATGTAATGAGAAATGGTTAATTAATAACTTTGCTGTCAAGGAGCCTTTAGGAAATAGTGACCATAATATGATAGAATTTTACATTAAGTTTGAAAGCGATATAGTTAATTCTAAAACTAGGGTCTTAAATCTGAACAAAGAGGACTATTAAAGGAATAAGGGACAAGTTGGCTATGGTGGATTGGGAAAATACATTAAAAGATTTGACAGTAGACAGGCAATGATTAGTAGTTAAAGAAGTATTACACGATCTACAACAAATATACATTCCTCTGAGACACAAACACCCAACAGGAAAGGTAAATCAAACGTGGCTAATAAAAGAAGTTAATGAGTGCATTAGATCAAAGTAAGTGGCTTATAATGTTGCCAAAAAAAGTTCAAGGATTGGGAACATTTTGGAATCCAGCGAAGGAGGACCAAGAAACTGATAAAGAAAGGGAAAAGAATATGAATGCAAGCTGGTGAGAAACATAAAGACAGACTGTAAAAGCTTTTTTAGGTATGTGAAAAGAAAAAGACCAGCAAGGACAAATGTGGGTCCATGACAGGTAGAGACAGGAGAATTCATTATAGAGAATAAGGAAATGGCAGAGAAATAAAACAATTACTTTGTGTCTGTCTTCAAGGAGGAAGATACAGAAAATCTCTGAGATATAAGGGAAAATGAGGAACTGAAAGAAATTAGTATTGATAAAGATAGTTGTTTGGCAGTACAGACCTTGAGTATTGCTCAAAAGAGAGACATATTGAAACTTTTCGTCTTGCACTCATCAGGACACTTTGCAAGAATACTTTGCAAGTAAGGGGATACCGGAGTCATTCTTCAGGACAATGCCTTGACCAATCAGGGTCAAGCTGCCTGGTTTAAATTTCAAACAATGCTTGGCAGTTAACTGTCAGTCACCATCAGTTGGTGCATTCTCAATGGCAATGCCTGTACCAGAGTCCACTTGCCAACCAATCAGCACTCTCTTCTCTTACAGTATACACTGTTGTTTTCCCCTTATTTGGTATTCTTGCCATAATCTTTCAGTCTTCCCTAGACTCGGGAGCTGCCTGAGGACTGGAGAATCGCAAACATTACATCCTTGTTCAAAAAAGGTTCAAAGGATAAGCCCAGCAATTACAGACTAGTCAGTTTAACTTCTGAAGGGTCATAAGGATTCAAAACGTCCACTCTGTTTCTCTCTTCACAGGTGCCGTTAGACCTGCTGAGTTTTTCCAGCATTTTCTGTTTTTGTTTCAGATTTCCAGCATCTGCAGTATTTTGCTTTTATTTTAGTTTAACTTCAGTGTTGGGGAACCTTCTTGAAACAATTATTCAGGATAGAGTTAATAGTCACGTGGAAAACTGTGGGTTGACGAGGAAGATCCAGCATGGATTTCTAAAGGGAAATCATGTTTAACTAACTTGGGAGTTTTTTTGAAGAGGTAACAGAGAGGATTGATGAGGGTCATACTGTTGATGTGGTGTCCATGGACTTTCAAAAGG
The DNA here is from genome assembly GCF_964194155.1 of Cetorhinus maximus. NCBI lineage: Eukaryota > Metazoa > Chordata > Chondrichthyes > Lamniformes > Cetorhinidae > Cetorhinus > Cetorhinus maximus. The sequence goes on from NW_027597374.1 coordinate 46,195, forward strand.
CATTCAATACAGTGGCACACAACAGACTTGTGAGAAAAGTTATTGCTCATGGAATAAAAGGGACAGTAGCAACATGGATACAAAATTAGCTGAGTAATAGGAAACAGATGGTAATGGTCAATGGATATTTTTCGGGCTGGAGGACGATTTGTAGTGGAGTTCCCCAGGGATCATTATTAGGAGCCTTGCTTTTCTTGATATATGTTAGTTATCTAGATCTTGGTGTGCAGGGGCCAGAGTTTGCTGAAGATACAAAGCTTGAATGCATTGTAAACTGTGAGAGGGACAGTATAGAACTTCAAAAGGACATGGACAAGTTGGTAGAGTGGGCAGATGAAGTTCAATGCGGAGAAGTGTGAGGTTATTCATTTTGGTAGGAAGAACATGGAGAGACAATATAAAATAAGGGATACAATTCTTAAGGGGGTGCAGGAGCAGAGGACATGTGTGTATATGTGCATAGATCATTGAAGGTGGCAGGACAGGTGGAGAGAGCAGTTAATAAAGCATCTAGTACCCTGGGCTTTATTAATAGGGGCATAGAGTACAAGCGCAAGGAGGTTATGCTGAACTTGTATAGGAAACTAGTTATACCTCAGCTGGAGTGTTGTGTACAGCTCTGGGCACCACACTATAGGAAAGATGTGAACGCATTGGAGAGAGTGCAAAAGAGGTTTACAAGAATGATTCCAGGAATGAGAAACTTCAGTTATGAAGATAGATTAGAGCGGTTGGGACTGTTTTCTTTGGAGTGGAGAAGGACAAGAGAGGGTTTGATAGAGATGTTCAAAATCATGAGGGGGCCAGATAGAGTAGATAGAGAGAAACTAGAAGATAAAAGCGTCAAGAACGTGAGGGCACAGATTTAAAGTGATTTGTAAAAGAAGCAAATGTGATGTGAGAAAAATATTTTTGACACAGTGGGAGTGGTTCGAGTCTGGATTGCACTGCCTGGAAGTGTGGTGGAGGGGCAGGTTCAATCGAGGCATTCAAGAGGGTGTTAGATCATTACTTGAGTAGAAACAATGTACAAGGGTACGGGGAAAAGGCAAGAGAATGGCACTAAGTCATAATGCTCATTTGGAGAGCAGGTGCAGACACAATGGGCCTAATGGCCTCTTTCCGTACCGTAACATTCTGTGATTCTGAAGATGTCAGGATGTTACTAATGGGATACCACAAGGATCAGTGCTGGGGCCACAACTGATCACAATCTATATAAGTGATTTGGATATGGGGACCAAAAGTAATATTTCCAAATTTGCTGAAGATACAAAACTAGATGGGAATGTAAGTCGTGAGGAGGATGCAAGGGGGCTTCAAGGGGATTTGCACAGGCTAAGTGAATGGGCTGGAACATGGCAGATGGAATATAACATGATTAAGTGTGAAGTTATTCACTTTGGTAGAAAAAACAGAAAGGCAGAGTATTTCTAAGTGGTGAGAGGTTGGGGAGTGTTGATGTCCAGAGGAACCTGGGTAACTTCATTCATGAGTCACTAAAACCTAGGGTGCAGGAGCAGCAAGGAATTAGGCAGGCAAATGGTATGTTGGCCTTCATTTCAAGGCGATTTGAGTACAGGAGTAAAGATGTCTTGCTGCAACTGTATAGAGCCTTGGTGAGACCGCACCTGGAGCATTGTGTACAGTTTCAGTCTCCTTATCTAAGGAAGGATATACGTGCCATTGAGGGAGTGCAATGGAAGTTCGTCAGACTAATCCCTGGGATGGCAGGATTAGGATTGTTTTACGAGGAGAGATGGAGGAGACTGGGCCTGTATTCTCCTGTTTTGAAGAGTCACAGAGAAGAGGCCCTTCGGCCCATCGAGTCTACACTGACATGTGAGAAACACCTGGCCTACCTACCTAATCCCATTTACCAGCCTTGAATGTTATGACGTGCCAAGTGCTCATCCAGGTACTTTTTAAAGGATGTGAGGCAACCCGCCTCCACCACCCTCCTAGGTAGTGCATTCCAGACCGTCACCACCCTCTGGGTAAAAAGGTTTTTCCTCACATCCCCACTAAACCTCCTGCCCCTCACCTTGAACTTATGCCCCCTTGTGACTGATCCTTCAACCGAGGGGAACAGCTGCTCCCTATCCACCCTGTCCATGCCCCTCATAATCTTGTACACCTCGATCAGGTCGCCCCTCAGTCTTCTCTGCTCCAACAAAAACAACCCAAGTCTATCCAACCTCTCTTCATAACTTAAATGTTTCATCCCAGGCATCTTCCTGGTGAATCTCCTCTGCACCCCCTCCAGTGCAATCACATCCTTCCTATAATGTGGAGACCAGAACTGCACACAGTACTCCAGCTGTGGCTTCACCAAGGTTCTATACAACTCCAACATGACTTCCCTAATTTTGTAATCTATGCCTCGATTGATAAAGGCAAGTGTTCCGTATGCCTTTTTCACCACCCCGCTAACATACCCCTCTGCCTTCAGAGATCTATGGACACACACGCCAAGGTCCCTTTGTTCCTCAGAACTTCCTAGTGTCATGCAGTTCATTGAATACTTCCTTGTCAAATTACTCCTTCCAAAGTGTATCACCTCACACTTTTCAGGGTTAAATTCCATCTGCCACTTATCTGCCCATTTGACCATCCCGTCTATATCTTCCTGTAGCCCAAGACACTCAACCTCACTGTTAACCACCCGGCCAATCTTTGTATCATCCGCAAACTTACTAATCCTACCCCCCACTGATGTCGTTTATATAAATGACAAATAACAGGGGACCCAGCACAGATCCCTGTGGCACGTCACTGGACACTGGCTTCCAGTCACTAAAGCATCCTTCTGTCATCACCCTCTGCCTCCTACACTAAGCCAATTTTGAATCCACCTTATCAAATTACCCTGTATCCCATGTGCATTTGCCTTCTTTATAAGTCTCCCATGTGGGACCTTGTCAAAGGCTTTGCTGAAATCCATATAAACTACATCAACTGCACTATAAACTACATCAACAGCAAGAATGAGAGGTGATCTCAATGAAACTTACAAAGTTCTTACAGTCAGATATGGATAGGATGTTTCCCCTGGGTGGTGAATCTAGAACCTAGGGACACAGTCTCAGAATAAGGGGCATGCCATTTAAGGCTGAGAATTTTTTCAGTCAGAAGGTGGTGAATCTTTAGAATTCTCTATCAGAGAGGGTGTGGAAGCTCAATCGTTGAGCATGTTCAAGACAGAATAGATTTCTGGATAGGAATACAGGAACAAGAACATCTACCCCAGCACCACTTTCCTGAGCTAAAATAATACTATTATACTAATTACATCAAGGGACATGAAGATAGTGGGGAAATATGGCATAGAGGTAGGTGATCAGCCATGATCTAATTGAATGGTGGAGCAGGCTCAACAGGCCGAATGGCCTACTCCTGCTCCTATGTTCCTACTAGGTTTATGAGTGCTCGAGCCAACATGTAGTGCCTTCCTTTCCCTGAGCAACAGGATCAATCCCATTTCTGGGCCAATATTTGTCTTATATAAACTAGGTGTGTCTGTTTGTGTTTCACAGCAACAGCTGGAGCACAGAAAGGATTTAAAGAATGCAACTGAACTTGTCCCAGTACAAGTCTGTGCCCTCACTGGCAAGTTCAGCATCATCGTTAATTGATTAGTCAGTGGGTGGCGAGTTAAAACTAGCTACATGTAACCAGTACAACCGCAGCAAGACTTTATTCTTGTACTTCAATCTCTTTGCAATAACAGCCAACATGCCATTTGCCTTCCCAATTGCTTGTTATACCTGCAGCTAAGTCTGCATTCCTTGTATGAGTACACCTAGGTGTCTCTGAACAACATTTAATTCCAGTAAAACTGTAGTGCAGGTGTGGCACAGTACAGCTTGTGTTCTTGTGCACATGTACAATAAACATAATTCCATCACCTTGGGTGCACTGAGGCTAAGTCAACCACCCTGAAATACATATAAAACACTGGATAAAGGCCAAATTTATAATTATATGGTTAAGTGTGTCACTCCCGTCCACACTACACAGGGTAAATGTTAGCTACCACGTCCACTGTATATGGTTCTGTATAACTTTTAAAATCATTTTCGTTCATTTAAGTTCAGCTAACTCTCAGATTTAAATTGGTTAATTTATTTTGTGATGAGCCCACTTTCAGCTGTATGAATCAAACTGCATCAAGTTACCACTCGAAAATACATCATGAATTATTTTTTAATCGCAAATGTTTAAAAAATTATGTTTTACAATGCTGCCTGATTGCATTGGTTTGCAGATTATGCTATTGGATAATTAGCTTAAGCAGAAGTGCAAGAGAAAACAAAATTTGCAAAACAGCAGAATTTTGGGCATTATTTGAGGCCAGATTGGCGATTACAGCCACAGCAGATAATCTACCCCCAGTATCAGAGAATGGGACATACTGTGTAGCTGCTAGAGGAGCTGCATTCTTGTCCAGAATCAGAGGGGTAGAAATTCCTTGCATTTCCAGGAGAAGGAAACAACATCATTTCCTTCAGTATGTTGCATTAACTGTAAACTGCAAGGCTCACTAAATCCACCCGGAACAACGTGGACATTTGCCCAGGTATGTCCTCTCCACAAAAAGGACAAATTCAGTGCGGTCAATTACTGCCCCATCAGTCTACTCTGATTCATCAGCAAAGTGATGGAAGGTGTCGTCGACAGTACTATCAAGCAGCACTTACTCAGCAATAACTTGCACGTGGATGCTTAATTTGGCTTCTGCCAAACGTGAAGAAAAAAAGCTGAATTCCAGAAGTGAGGAATATTCTTTCCGTTTCTATGTATTAATGTAAAATTTTCTTCGAGCAGTGACTTTGTCAAGCCATGCACAAGATCCTGCAACAGCAGTGGGATAAATATCTGGTTATATCTAGGGTGGTTGGATTAAGGGCCACAACACCAGAATCCCCTGGTGCCAGGGGCTCTTTTACATCCTCCTAAACAGGAATGAGGAACCTAAGTTTAACATCTTAACTGAAAACTGGCATCTCTGAAAATGCAACCAACCTTCAACAAGTTCTAGAGAGTGAGATTCCTTCCAACTGAGTTTAGGGAAGTAATATACCAAAACTGTCAATATTTTCAGTGGTCATCTGGGGGAACAAGAGTCTGTTGACACATCCAGAAGGTGCTTCTGATATTTGCAGGAGCTCTCCCAGGGATGAATTTGAATACCATTTGAAGGAGATGGATTCATTGCCCTGACTGTGTATGCTATTAATATCAGGCAGTGAAACTTGAGCAGCGAAGCCACTATTCCGATACTGCTCAATCCATGAACTCTCACGCAATGCTTTTGCCTATCTGATTTTCTTCCCAACCACACACCTCTTTTGCTACCTTACCTACACACCCATTTATCTTCGTCTTTAGATCTGAAACATTAACTTGTCCTTGCCCTTTGCACATGCTGATGGTAGAACAGAAAGTAAAGGAAGTACACAGTTCAGTTCTTATTACACATTTGCACACGATACCGTTGACTAGCTTTGTGCTAAAGGTTGCACCCAGGAGCCCAAGCTGAGTTAAGGTTCCCATAATCCCAGGTACAAATCAGGACCACTCGGTGCTTTCCAAATACAGAGAAGGCTTGTGCAGAGCTTGTGTTTTTACCTGTGGTGCTTCAGGTGTATCAAGAATAAGATCAGGCAGATCCTTCAACATCCTATCAAAGGCCTTGGCAACATCGTCAGCTGTAAGGATCTTCCCCAGAAGGTCAGACAGAAGCCGGGATGTCAGCTCCCGGTGACTCGCCTTGCCTTCCAATGCAAGCGAGACGGCAAGAGAAGGAACCTCGTGCTTCCTCTTTCCCAGATTCAGTTCCCGTAGCAGGGCCTAAAAATCACAAGAGGCGTAGAATGGTTATAGAACCAGAGACCGCCATTGAGCCCATGGTGTCAGCTCTAGCTCTCTGCAAGAGCACTCAGCTAGTCCCATTCCCCTGCCCTTTCCTCAGAGCTCTGAGAAGCTTTTCTCTTCAGATAATTAACCAATACACTTTAGAAAGCCACAACTGACTCTGCCACACTCCCAAGCAGTGCATTCCAGATCCTAACCACGCGCTGCATAAAAAGGTTTTCCCCTCATGTTGCTTTTAGTTCTTTTGCTAATCACCTTAAATTGGTGTCCTCCGGTTCTTGGCCCTTCCACCGATGGGATCTACCCTGCCCAGAACCCTCATGGTTTTGAAAATCTCTAAATCTTCCTTTCTCTAAGAACCACCTCAGCTTCTCCAATCTATTCACATAACTGAAGTTCCTCATCCTTGGAACAAATCTTGTGTATCTTTTCTGCACCTTCCCTAATACCTTCACAACCTTCCTGAAGTGTGCTGCGCAGAACTGGACACAATACTCCAGTTGAGGCTGATAAAGGTTTATCATGATGTCCTTGTTTTTGTACTCTGTGGCCCAATTTATAAAAGCACAGGATTCTGTATACTTTATTTACCACTTTCTCTTTGGATTCCCTTTCAAAGGGAACAAGTCTCTTTTTCATACTTTCTCTTTGCCCCTCATTTCTTTTCTCACTTTCCCTCAGCTTTATATATTCAACCTGCTTCTCATTTGTATTATCAACTTGACGTCTGTCGTACACATTCTTTTTCCGCTTCATCTTACTCTCTACTTCCCTGCCAATCTTCGATTCCAATTTACCTGGGCCAGATCCTATTGAAATTGGCCTCCCTCAATTAATTATTCTTACTCTGGATTGCTACTTGTCCTTTTCCACAGTCAATCTAAACCTTATGATACCATGATCACTGTCCCCTAAATATTCCCCTACTGATGCTTGATTCACTTGACCCAACTCATTCCCTAAAACCAGATCCAGCAATGTTTCCTTTCTCGTTGGACCAGAAACATACCGACTAGAAAATTCTCCTTAATACTTTAGAAACTCTTCCCCCTCTCTGCCCTTTACACCATTACTATCCAAATCTATTTGAGGATAATCAGAGTGCTCCATTCTTACTATTCCATAGATGTTTCAACCTTTCTGTAATTTCCTTGTAAATGTGTTCCTCCATATATCTTTGCCACCAGTTGGTGGCTATAGAATACACCCATTAGTATAATGGTACCTCTATTGTTTCTTAGCTCTAACCAAATAGATTCTGTTCTTGACCCCTCTAGGACATCCTCTCTCCAACATTGTAATATTCTCCTTCATCATTACTGTCACTCCATCTCTTTTATTTCATTCCTCATCTTCCCTGAATGTCTTGTATCAATGAATATTGAGAACCCAGTAAGCCCTTTTGAGCCAGGTCTCCATTAACACCACAACATCATATTCCATCATCTGCACCTGCAGCTCACCAACCTTATGTATCACAGGACAAAACAATTAATCATAATCTTCATGGGGATTAAATCACAACGAGATCCAGCAGCAACGTGTATTGTTTCACCAGTTTCAATGTAGAAAAGAATCCTATGCACTGCCCGGAGAAAAGATAAAAAGAACTGATCCAGGGCCACAGGGTGAGGTTAGGAGGAGAGATTGAACATTTTCATAAGCTTTTAAAGGGAGAGAAAAGTGGAGACGTGGATCGGAATCTGGGAAAGAGGAAGCACCAGGTTTCTTATCTTGTCTTTTAGTGCAAGCGGGATGGCAAGGTGAATAACTGAGAGCTAACACCTGGGTTCTGCCTGACCTCCTGGGAAAGGTCCTTTACAGGTGGAATATAACAGGCCTTGGGAGAAACTACATCTGCAGTCCTGTGTGCAGTTTGGGTCTCCTTACCTCAGGCAGGATATATTTGCCTTGGAGGAAGTGCAAGAAAGATTCACTAGATTGGTTCCTAAAATGAGGGAATTGTTTTAACATGAGATGCTGAGTAGACTAGGCCTATATTCCCTAGAATTAAGAAGAATGAGAGGTGATCTTATTGAAATATATAAAATTCTTATGCCAGGAGGATTTTTTTTTCTTGGCTGGGGAGTTTAGAACAAGGGGAGTCATAGTCTCAGGATGAGGAGTTGACTAGGTAGGAATGAGATAAGGCAAAATTTCTTCACTCAATAGGTTGTGGATCTTTGGAAATGAAATTCTCTATAGTGTTCGCCATGGTTCAGTTGGTGCACTCTCACCTTCAAGTCACAAGGTTGTTAATTCAAGTCCCATTTCAGGACTTGAGCACAAAAACCCAGGCTCACTTTCCAGTGCAGCACTGAGGGAGTGCAGTCTTTCAGCTGAGACATTAAACCACAGCCCCACCTATTAAAGATTCTTTGGCACTATTTCAGGGAAGAGCTGAGGAGTTCTCCCTGATGTCTTAACCAATATTTATTCTTCAACTGAATCCACAAAACAGATTGTCTAGTCATTATCGCATTGTGCATTGGGTTTGTGGGAGTTTGCTGTGTACAAAGTAGCTGCTGCATTTTCTACATTACAACAGTGACTACATTTCAAAGGCACTTTGTTGGCTATAAAATGCTTTAGGATGGCCTGAGGTCCTGAAAGACACTATACAAATACAAGTCTTTCTTTTCACCCCAGAGGGCTGTGGATCTGTCATTTTTTTTTAATATTCAAGACAGGGATAGATTATTGAACACTAAGGGAATAAAGGGATGCAGAGATAGGGTAGGAAGGTGGAGCTGGAAGACGGAGCTGAAGTAGATCATCCATGATCTTACTGAATGGTGGGAGCAGGCTTGAAGCTGAATGGGCTACACTACTGCTACTATTTCTTGTGTTCTAAGGTATGAGCTTAGCTGAAGCTCAGGAAGACCACCATCATTTTGAGCCCATGAATGCTAGTCCCATCCCTGCTCACGGTGCGAAATCACAGACCCTATTCACTGTGCCACATTCTTTATTTTCAACACTGCAGCCCTTCCTCCATTGGAGAAATTGAGTTAAATGGGTTTCAATGTCCCACATGCCGACTTCTTAGCCTCCACTGTAAAATTCAGTCACCCATGTCTTAACCCACTAAAATCTTACCTCTCACACAACAGATCATTGCATCGGAATCAATTAAATGTAAAAAGAGATAGTTTATAGAAATCCCCAGGTTTCTGAACAATTACTTTGCCATGGTGTGACTGTTAAGTATACTGTATGAGTGACAAGTTATGACTGGTGTTTGTGATAGTGACACTCCCTCAAAGTTATTTTGCTCCCATGACTAAATCCTTTGTGTCAAGATGTTTACCGACCATATCGCCAACACTGCCCAGGAGTACTCCAGCACCAAACTGGCTGTCAGCATGTGAAATATGAAATGCCTTATCTCAACACTTCTCCTCCTCTGCCCCTTCTCTCCCAAAACTATTCTTTCCCACCCTGTCTGGGAATTCTCCTATCAGGAATAAGGTCATCACACTGCTTCCAAACTGCCATAAAACTTTACTCTTTAAAGTTAAAGTGAGCAATAGTTTATGACATTTCTTAAACCTACCTCTTTGACCAAGCTCTTGCTCATCTGACCTAATATCTCCTTATGTGGCCTGGTGTCGTACTTTGTTTTATAATGCTTCCGTGAAGCACCTTGGGACGTTTCATTATGTTAAAGGCGCTATATAAATATAAGTAGCAGCTGTTGTTGAGCAGTAACCTAAAAATTAAACAAGGACAACGTATGACTTTAAAATACAGACGGTATGATGTCTGTGTGCCTGCATCTCCCACTCTCTACCATCCAAAGATTACATTTGATCATAAGTTTGTGTACAACACCGTGGATGATTATTGTTTCTCCCCCTTTTGTGCCTGGTAGATGGGTGGAGGGGGTGGGGGTGAATTCTCTGTGGGTCAGTTATCACATATCCAGGTATTATCTGGTTGTAGCCATGGTGTTGATGTTGATGATGAGGAACTCAGTGATCATGGTGCCACTGAACATCATGGGGCAGTTGTTTCACTCTTTCTCTTGATAGTCACTATCTGGGGTTTATGCAGTGCAAATACTAGCTGTCACCTGACATTATCCAGGTGGGTGTTGTAGGCTAGTATGTGTTACTGTGGAACAGCCTCACCCTTGACCTCATGACTAACTTACACTTTAAAACTATCAATGTGAAGGGCAGGTAGTTGGGAGGGGCATGGCTGTCATAAGGTAAAGATCACAGCAGCCCGAACTGGATCAGATGACTGGGGGAACTCTTGTAGGCAGATTCGGCAGCAGGAAATCCAGCAAAACGGCTGATTCCACAATCCATTGCGCCCAATGGGAGACAACACTTATATCTTGGAAAATGAAAGATGATATTCCAGGAAGCTTTTAAAAACTGGGGTGGAAGAGAGAGAAATATGGGGTTGGGGAGGATATTGAGAGTAGGGCCAAGGCAGTTAAAGATGCTATTCAGCGAAGAAGGCAAAAGGTGTTTTTTCCCCTTTATTCTTTCATGGGATGTGGGTGTCTCTGGCAAGGCCAACATTTGTTGTCCATCCCTAATTGCCCTTGAACTGAGTGGCTTGCTGGACCATTTCAGAGGGCAGTTAAGAGTCAACCACATTGCTGTGGGTCTGCAGTCACATGTACACCAGACCAGGTAAGGACAGCAGATTTCCCTCCCACAAGTACAAAGTGAACCAGATGGGTATTCACAACAATCAATGAGAGGTCACCATTACTGAGACTATTCCAGATTCATTAACTGAATTTAACCTCCTTCAGTTGTCATGGTGGAAGCATTAACCTGGGCTTCTGGATTATTAGGCCAATCATGGAGCCAGGATGAGAGAGGGAGAGAGGGGCCGCGCGAGGGAGGGCATGAGGGAGTGCATGAGGGAGTGCGAGTGACGCAGCTAGCGGGAAGCGCGAGGGGAAGCATGAGGGGAAGAAGCGTAGCGCGGGCCAGCGCCAGGGAGCGGGGGTCAGCGCCAGGGAGCAGGGGGTCAGCGCCAGGGAGCAGGGGGTCAGCGCCAGGGAGCAGGGGGTCAGCGCCAGGGAGCAGGGGGTCAGCGCCAGGGAGCAGGGGGTCAGCGCCAGGGAGCAGGGGGTCAGCGCCAGGGAGCAGGGGGTCAGCGCCAGGGAGCAGGGGGTCAGCGCCAGGGAGCAGGGGGTCAGCGCCAGGGAGCAGGGGGTCAGCGCCAGGGAGCAGGGGGTCAGCGCCAGGGAGCAGGGGGTCAGCGCCAGGGAGCAGGGGGTCAGCGCCAGGGAGCAGGGGGTCAGCGCCAGGGAGCAGGGGGTCAGCGCCAGGGAGCAGGGGGTCAGCGCCAGGGAGCAGGGGGTCAGCGCCAGGGAGCAGGGGGTCAGCGCCAGGGAGCAGGGGGTCAGCGCCAGGGAGCAGGGGGTCAGCGCCAGGGAGCAGGGGGTCAGCGCCAGGGAGCAGGGGGTCAGCGCCAGGGAGCAGGGGGTCAGCGCCAGGGAGCAGGGGGTCAGCGCCAGGGAGCAGGGGGTCAGCGCCAGGGAGCAGGGGGTCAGCGCCAGGGAGCAGGGGGTCAGCGCCAGGGAGCAGGGGGTCAGCGCCAGGGAGCAGGGGGTCAGCGCCAGGGAGCAGGGGGTCAGCGCCAGGGAGCAGGGGGTCAGCGCCAGGGAGCAGGGGGTCAGCGCCAGGGAGCAGGGGGTCAGCGCCAGGGAGCAGGGGGTCAGCGCCAGGGAGTCAGCGCCAGGGAGCAGGGGGTCAGCGCCAGGGAGCCGGGGGTCAGCGCCGAGGGAGCCGGGGGTCAGCGCCGAGGGAGCGGGGGGGGCCAGCGCCGAGGGAGCGCGGGCCAGCGAGAGGAAGCGGGAGAGCGCGGGCCAGCGAGAGGAAGCGGGAGAGCGCGGGCCAGCGAGAGGAAGCGGGAGAGCGCGGGCCAGCGAGAGGAAGCGGGGGAGCGCGGGCCAGCGAGAGGAAGCGGGGGAGCGCGGGCCAGCGAGAGGAAGCGGGGGAGCGCGGGCCAGCGAGAGGAAGCGGGGGAGCGCGGGCCAGCGAGAGGAAGCGGGGGAGCGCGGGCCAGCGAGAGGAAGCGGGGGAGCGCGGGCCAGCGAGAGGAAGCGGGGGAGCGCGGGCCAGCGAGAGGAAGCGGGGGAGCGCGGGCCAGCGAGAGGAAGCGGGGGAGCGCGGGCCAGCGAGAGGAAGCGGGGGAGCGCGGGCCAGCGAGAGGAAGCGGGGGAGCGCGGGCCAGCGAGAGGAAGCGGGGGAGCGCGGGCCAGCGAGAGGAAGCGGGGGAGCGCGGGCCAGCGAGAGGAAGCGGGGGAGCGCGGGCCAGCGAGAGGAAGCGGGGGAGCGCGGGCCAGCGAGAGGAAGCGGGGGAGCGCGGGCCAGCGAGAGGAAGCGGGGGAGCGCGGGCCAGCGAGAGGAAGCGGGGGAGCGCGGGCCAGCGAGAGGAAGCGGGGGAGCGCGGGCCAGCGAGAGGAAGCGGGGGAGCGCGGGCCAGCGAGAGGAAGCGGGGGAGCGCGGGCCAGCGAGAGGAAGCGGGGGAGCGCGGGCCAGCGAGAGGAAGCGGGGGAGCGCGGGCCAGCGAGAGAAAGCGGGGGAGCGCGGGCCAGCGAGAGGAAGCGGGGGAACGCAGGCCAGCGAGAGGAAGAGGGAGCGCGAGCGGGCGAGAGGAAGAGGGAGCGCGAATGAGTGAGAGGAAGTGGGAGCACGAGCGAGCAAGGAAAGAGTGTGTTCATGTGTATCAGGGAGAGAGAGACAGGGACATGCTTAAGAAGCTAGAATTGGAGGGTGGTTGAGGAGTGTGGAGGCCTCCATTTACTTACTGCCACTTCATGTCCATCTCCATGTTCAAAGTACTCCTTCACAATCGGAGTCACGGTCTTTTGCAGTGCACTTTCATCCAGTTCTGGGACCATCGTGCCATAAACTGTGTCCCCCTAACAAGAAAGCAGACAGACAAACCCATATTAGAGATTAGAGGCACCTCCTCAACACTGTCATCTTCCTCCAGTGATTGGAGAAACAAGAAGAGATGACACCCCATCGTCACTCCCCAATATCGCCACTCAGGCAGATTCCTTGTACAAATCTTCTGGCCATTGAAGTGCTACTCCTTTTGCTTGTCTCTCGATGGAAGGTTCTGGCTGATGATCACTGCCAGAAACTCAGAACTGCAGCTTTGCAGCATGAACCAGAGACTGGTAAAACGAGAAGTCTCTGAACATCTCCAGTCAGACGGGCCCCGAAACATCACATCCCAAAGCACGCTCAATACCAATTTGTTCCTAGAAAGTGTCTTTCTCATACCGTGTTGTCTTATGGATACCTCACAACATACCCACCTGGACAGCATCATCATAGTTTGGATCATGAGCATCAGGCTCCTCATAGTCATAAATAACTCCAGCTGCACCCCATACACCCTTCCCGCCAGCTCCACCTAGAATGAACACACACTGGTTATAGCGGCAAATCACTGAATCAATCGTGCACTGTTTATTCAGGAATCCAAAATCCTCCCTCAAAAAGGCTGCGGATTCTGTCGGAAGAATTGGGTGTTTTCAAGACAGAGATCAATAGCGATCTAATTGACAGGTACAGAGGGCTCAAAGGGCTGAATGGCCTCCTCCTCCCATCTCATGCAATCAGAAATCACATCACGCAAGGAGTAATTAAACCACAGGCAAGAGCAAGTCAATAAGCTGGAGCTTGAAGATTTCTCCCCATTTACTATGTAAAACTCTGCTGCCTGTGTCCTTATATGCTCCATTTAGCCCTCACCCTGTACATGCTGCCCTACATTAGCTCCCAATTTAAAAAATGCCTGCATGTTAAAATTCTCATCCTTGTTTTCAAATCTCTCCGGGGAATCAAAGAAATATATTTCAATGGCGGGAGACAGGTGAAGAGAGGGATTCCAAATTCCAGAGCTTAGGACCCAGCCAGATAAAGCCACAGCCTCCGATGAGCAATCAAAATTGGGGATTTACATGAGGTCAGAATTGGAAGAATGCAGGTATATTGGCAGGTTGGAGGATGTTACAGAGCTAGAGGAGGAGTGAGACCACAGAGGGATTGGATATGGATTGTAAAAATCAGGTTTTTTACTAATCCTGATTGGGAGCTAATGTGGTTCAGCAAGCACAGGAGTGATGGGGGAAACAAGACTTGATGTGAGCTAGGATATGGGCAGCAGAGTTTTGGATGAGTTCAAGTTTACAGAAGGTGGAAGATCAGTTGGCTGAGAATTGCAATAAACCTGTTACAGGTTATAAGGCTCAAGTCTTATTTAACTCCATTTTTCAGGGAACGTTTTGGCCACTGACTGGGACCTCACAGGACAACTCAATATGATTTACCTTTCTTTGGAAGGCCTCGTCCTTTTCCAGACCGAGATTTCCGGTCATTCAGTTTTCCTTTGGAGCTGTTTGTATCGGTACCTGGCTCGCCACTCTCCGACACCGACTCCCGGGCGGAATCGCGAGAAGAATTGCGCCTCAGCCGGCGTTTAGCTTTTGCCTTGATGCGAGCTTCGTGGAGCACTTTTTCCTGAGGAGTCCCGTTCCCATTCACTTCACCATCATTCAAATCTTCATCATCCTCATCAATGTCTTCAGGATTCACCAAATATAAAGAGAAATGAAAAAGAAATTCAAAGTTACAGAATTACCAAAGAAAAATCTCTCTATTTTGCTGAGAGAATATTTGGCTCCTGAAAATCATGATATATACAGTTGGGCTTCATACCCTGACCCCCTACATGGCCTCCATTTTACTGTTAATCTGGGACAGCAGTGTTTTATTCTATTACTGTTATCTATTAACCCCGCCCCCCCCCGCCAACCTAAACCAGCTTATATTTCACCCCTTTCCTATTTTTACTTAGTTCTGTTGAAGGGTCATGAGGACTCAAAACGTCAACTGTGCTCCCTTCCACAGATGCTGCCAGACCTGCTGAGTTTTTCCAGGTATTTCTGGTTCTGTTTTTGTTTATTTTACTACTGTTGTGTTCTAACAGTTTAGGTCTTATCGAAGATAAGCTGGTTCAAGGGTTACCACTGGCTCCTAGAGTCGATGGGGCCAGAGTAACCAGATAACAACTCACAATTAACGTGCAGAAGCCTTTGCAAACACTGAAGGCAGCAGTCACTGTGTAATTACACTAAAGATAATTTTTTTATCTCAAGCTTCCACCGCCATCAAATCTGAAGGTTACTCAACAGAAGCTAACAACTTCAAACAAAGCCTAGGGCTACCGAGCGTTTAAAAGTCCTCCCACAATCAGAGTGTTAAGTGCCTCCTCACACTTTTGATTTGTTTATGCAGTAATAATGACTTTTCGTATAAAGCAGGCTCAACGCTCTTCAGTTAAAGTGTAGCTGCCTGTTTAGTTTTACAGTAATAATACAGCCAGGCCACTTGCTCAGTTTGTGTTTAGCAGCAGATCAACGGGTGAGAAGCCAAGTGATGGAACTGCCCATTTGCTGGGCTAAGTAGATCGTCCGACAGAACAGATATTCCAGGAGCAGGAGAAATATTAACAAAATGCAGAAGGCACGGCTGAAGCATTTGCAACTAACTTCTGACAGAAGTGTCGAGTTGATCACCCAGCTCAGCCTCCACCCGAGGTCCCCAGCATCACAGAAGCCAGTCGTCGACCAATTTGATTTTCCATGTGATATCAAGAAACGGCTGAAGGCAGAGTTATTCCAGAGTTATTTAACTCACCGAATTTAAATTCCGCAGCTGCTGTGGTAGGGCTTGAACTCATGTCCAAGCCTTTGGATTACTTTGTTTCCATGCCTCGAACCCATACACATCAATAATAGAGCCTTTTCTGGACACTGGTCTTGGTTTTGTTCCAAGATTGCGCTATATATGGAACAGGCATGGGCGCAGCAGAGTGGAGATGGGTGCTGTGGTAATGTCACAGGCCCAGGTTAATACCCTGGGGACATGGGTTCAAGTCCCACCATGGCAGCTGATGGAATTTAAATTCAATTAATAAATCCGGAATTGAAATCTAGTCTCAGTAATGGTGACCACGAAACTATCACTGATTGTTGTAAAAACCCATCTGGTTCACTAATGTCCTTTAGGGAGGGAAATCTTCCATTGTTACCCGGTCCGGCCTACATGTGACTCCAGATCCACAGCAATTTGGTTGACTCTTAACTGCCCTCTGAAATGGCCTAGAAAGCCACCTAGTTCAAGGGCAATTAGAGATGGCCAATAAATGCTGGCCTAGCCAGCAACACCCATGTCCCATGAAAGAATTTTTAAAAACTGCACTCATTCCTGCTAGCTTCTCTTACTTTTATTTCCTATGCCTAACGGTGCTGTTATTAGGCCACCCCACCAGAAGGATACTTGGCTGAGTTTACAGCTTCTGTAACATCAGTCAACAAAAAATAGATTTTATGTGCTCAACGTGTAAATTAAATCACTGTACAATTCTCTCTGCATGTGTGACAGCTGGGTTCTAAGCAAGCACATAAGAACTTAACATAAAAATTAGGAGCAGGAGTAGGCCAAACAACTCCTTCAGCCTGCTCTGCCATTTATTAAGAACATGACCAAACTTCTACATCAACTCCACTTTCCAATCCAATCCCCATGATCCTTGATTCTCTTAGAATCCAAGAACTATTGATCTCAGCCTTGAACATGCTCACTGACTGAGCATCAACAACCTTCTAAGGTAGAGAATTCCAAAGGTTCACAATGCCGAATAAAGAAATTTCTCCTCAACTCAGTCCTAAAAGACCTACCCCTTATCCTGAAACTGTGCCCCCTAGTTCTAGACTTTCCAGCCAGGAGAAAACAGCCACTAAGCATCTACCTTTGTCAAGACCCTTCCGGATCTTATATGTTTCAATGAGATCACCTCTCATTCTTCTAAACTCCATAGAGGCCAATTGCACCCAATCTCTCCTCAGAGGTCAACTCTCTCATTCTAGGAATCGATCTAGTGAACCTTTACTGCAGCCCTCAAAAGCAAATATGTCCCTCTTTAGGTAAGGGGACCAAAATGGTACACAATACTCTGCCTGTGGGCTTGTCAAAGCTCTGTACAAATACAGAATGGCTACATATACTTGTCCTCCAATCCTCTTGCAATAAATATCATTTGCCTTCCTCTCAGTCCCTGTAACTGTTTCTTGATGAAAGGGGCGGGAGGGGGGGCCTCTGGCCTACGAAAGGCTACATATACTTGTCCTCCAATTCTCTTGCAATAAATATCATTTGCCTTCCTCTCAGTCCCTGTAACTGTTTCTTTAGAAAGGGCTGGGGGGGGGGCCTCTGGCCTATGAAGAAACTGATTATTCTATGCTCCTCCCTACCTAAAAACTGCGAGGATTTTTGCTTCAGAGTAGTAAGGATTCATTGTCTGCATCCTTCCATCTATGAAAGATAGTGGATACACAACCAATCCCTTTCAGAGGGGGTGTCTTTGCTGATGGCCGAAGAGGCCAATCCTCGAGAGGTAGGTGCTGCGCATGAAGCTTTTGACTTTGCTTTCAGTCCCGATAAACCCAGTGTATAAGAGAATCCTTCCATATCTGCCGGGAAGGCGAAGCATGGAGAAGATAGGAAAGAGAGTGGGGGCTAGGACACGGCCCCGTTTCACTCCATTCATCACTCAAGCTGTCGGATGTGGAGCCATCAAACTGTACAGTGCTGTCCATGTTGTCATGGAAGGAGAACATTAGACTGAGCAGCTTTGGTGGACATCCAATTTTTGCCAAAATCTTGTAGTGTCGTACTCTGCTTACTGTGTCAAATGCCCTACTTTCATAGATCTCACTATGCCAAAGAGGTATACACAACCTGCCTCCTATTCTTCAAATTAGTAACGATTAGCTAGAGTAATTAAACAGCTTGAATCATGATACAGGGATCTTCATGGCTGGTGATCAGAATAAAGTTAACAAGTGAGCACTCAAACAAGTTCAGAACTACAAAAAAAAACACTTCAATTTGTGGAAGTGATGGGTTAAAGTACCAAAGTCACAGAATCACAGAATTTTAATAGCACAGGAGGAGGCCATTCGGCCCATCGTACTGCATCAGCTCTCCGAATGAGCATCATGACCTAGTTACATTGCCTTGTCTTTTCCCTGTAGCCCTGCACATTGTTTCTGGTCAAATTACCATCTAATGCCCTCTTGAATGCCTCGATTGAACCTGCCTCCTCCACACTTCCAGGCAGTGCATCCCAGACCCGAACCACTCGCTGTGTGAAAAAGTTTTTTCTCACCTCACATTTGCTTCTTTTGCAAATCACTTTAAATCTGTGCCCCCTCGTTCTTGATCCTTTTATGAGTGGGAACAGCTTCTCCCTATCTACTCTGTCCAGCCCCATCATGATTTTGAACATCTCTATCAAATCTCCTCTCAGCCTTCTTCTCTCCAAGGA
The DNA here is from genome assembly GCF_964194155.1 of Cetorhinus maximus. Classification (NCBI taxonomy): domain Eukaryota; kingdom Metazoa; phylum Chordata; class Chondrichthyes; order Lamniformes; family Cetorhinidae; genus Cetorhinus; species Cetorhinus maximus. The sequence goes on from NW_027597374.1 coordinate 64,453, forward strand.
GAACAGTCCCAAGCTCTCGAATCTATCTTCGTAACTGAAGTTTCTCATCCCTGGAACCGTTCTTGTAAACCTCTTCTGCACTCTCTCCAATGTGTTCATCCTTCCTATATCACGCCCAGAACTGTACACAATACTCCAGCTAAGGTCGAATGAGTGTCTTATATAAATTCAGCGTAACCTCCCTGCTCTTGTACTCAACGCCCCTATTAATAAAGCCTAGGATACTATATGCTTTATTAACTGCTCTCTCCACCTGTTCTGCCACCTTCAATGATCTATGCACATATACACCCAGGTCTTTTTGCTACTGCACCCCCTTCAAAATTTAACCCCTTATTTTATATTGTCTGTCCATGTTCTTCCTACCAAAATGCATCACCTCACACTTCTCCACATTGAACTTCATCTGTGTTTTTCCATTCCTGCTGCTGCTGCATTAGATCAAATGGGACAGTGCGCAGACTTACTGGAGCAAAAGAGGAATGAGGGGAGGTTTGACTGAAGTATACAAGATCCTGAACGACCTTGACAAGGTGGATGTCGAAAGGATGTTTCCTCTTGTGGGTGAGTCCAGAACTAGGGGGCACTGTTTTGAAATTAGGGGTCACCCTTTTAGGACAGAGATGAGGGGAATCTTTTTCTCTCAGAGGGTTGTGCAACTTTGGAACTCTCTGCCTCAGAAGGTGGTGGAGGCGGGGTCATTGAATATTTTTAAAGTAGAGGTAGATAGATTCTTGTTAGGCGAGGGAATCAAAGTTTATCGGGGTTAGATTGGGATGTGGAAATCGAAACACAAGATGATCAACCATAATCTCATTGAATGGCGGAGCAGGCTCGAGGGAATGAATGGTCTACTCCTGTTCCTGTTTCTTATGTTCTTAAAAACATCACCTGACCAAATTGAAAAAACTGAAAAGTTTCCTCAGGCCTCCGAATAAACACGAAGGGTGTGGAATAACATTGCTTTTAATTATGGGCAATGTTGATGCTGGGGAGCGGAATGATTGCAGAGAAAGGGCGAGGGGAAGGGAAGAGGATATTGTTTCCTGTGGTTTGTAGCCCGCAGCATTCACACTGAGGAAGGAAAAACATCTGAGAGAAGTTAACAAGTTTAAAATGAGAACCACAAAACGAAAACCAGCAGCCTAAGCCCATTATTGAGTGCACTGAGGGATGGTCCATTTACAGGAGTGCCAGCATTCGCAATAAGGGACACAGATTAATAGCGCAAACAGATGTAAATGGGTACGATATGATTGCGATTACGGCCACATGGCTGCAGGGTGACCAAGGCTGGGAACTGAATATCCAAGGGTACTCGATATTTAGGATGATCAGGCAAAAAGGAAAAGGAAGTGGTGTGGTGTCGTTAGGTAAGAATGAAATCGGTGCGATACTGAGAGAGGATATTGGCTCAGAAAATCTCAATATAGAATCAGTCTGGATGGTAAAAAGGGGCAGAAAACATTAGTGGGACATGTCTATAGGCCTCCAAACAGTGGTGATACGGTAGGGGATGGCATAAAACAGGAAATTAGAGACGCATGTAACAAGGGTGTTACAGTGATCATGGGTGACATTAATATACATATAGACCGGACAAACCAAATTAGCAATAATACTGTGGCGGATGAATTCCTGGAGTGTGTACAAGATGGTTGTTTAAACGAGGAACCGACTAGGGAACAGGCTATCTTAAATTTGGTGTTGTGCAATGGGAATGGTTTAATTAATAATCTTGTTGTGCGGGGTCCTTTAGGGAACAGTGACCATAACATGACAGAATTCTTCATTAGGCTGAAAAGTGAAGTAGTCCAACCTGAAACTAGGGTCCTAAATCTTAACAAAGGAAACTATGAAAGTATGAGGCGTGAGTTGGCCAAGATAGATTGGGGAATTTCATTAAAAGGCATTATAGTGGATAGACAATGGCTAATATTTAAGGAATGAATGTATGCATTGCAACAGTTACATATTCCTCTCTGGCGCAAAAACACGACAGGAAAAGTGGCCTAACCATGGCTAACAAAAGAAACTAAGGATATTATTAGATCCAAAGAGGAGTCATATAAAGTTGCTCGAAAAAGTAGCAAGCCTGAGCATTGAGACAATTTAGAATTCAGCAAAGGAGGACCAAGATAAAAGCAAAATACTGTAGATGCTGGAAATCTGGAACAAAACAGAAAATGCTGGAAAAACTCAGCAGGTCTAGCAGCATCTGTGGAGAGTGAAACAGAGTTAATGTTTCGAGTCCATATGACCCTTCTTCAGAGAAGCAGAAATGTGATGAAGTTTATACTGTTTAAATGGGGTGGGGCAGATGGAGGACCAAGAGATTGATTAAGAGGGAAAAATAGAGTTTGAGAGTAAACTGGCAAAGAACATAAAAGCAGACTGTAAAAGCTTCTGTAAATATGTAAAAAGAGAAAAATTACTGAAGACAAATGTCTGAAACAGGGGAATTTATAACAGAAAACAAGGAAATGGCAGAGCAATTAAACAACTACTTTAGTTCTGTCTTCACAGAGGGAGACACAAATAACTTCCCAGAAATACTAGTGAACCACAGGTTGAGTGAGAAGAGAAATGAAGGAAACTAGTATTATTAAAACAATAGTGTTGGAGAAATTAATGGAACTGAAAGCTGGTAAAACCCCAGGGTCCGATAATCTACATCCCAAAGTACTAAAGGAGATGCCAATGGAAATAGTGGATGTGTTGGTTGTCATCTTACAAAATTCTGTAGATTTTGGAACAGTCCCAGCAGGTTGGAGAGTGGCAAATGTAACCCCACTACTTAAAAAAAGAGGGAGGGAGAAAACAGCGAATTACAGACCGGTTAGCCTAACCTCAGTAGTGGGGAAAATGCTAGAGTCTATTTTCGAGGATGTGATAACAGGACACAGACAATAACAACGGGATTAGACATAGTCAGCATGGGTTTATGAAAGGGAAATCATGTTTGACAAACCTACTGGAATTTTTTAAGGATGTAACTAGCAGGATAGATAACAGAGAACCAGTGGGTATGGTGTATTTGGATTTTCAGAAAGCTTTTGATTAAGTCCTACGTAAGAGGTTAATGTGTAAAGTTAAAGCACTTGGGATTGGGGGTAATATATTGGCGTGGATTGGGAATTGGTTAGCAGACAGGAAACAGGGAGTAGGAATAAACGGGTCTTTTTTGGGGTGGCAGGTGCTGACTAGTGGGGTACCGCAGGGATCAGTGCTTGGGCCCCAGCTATTGACAATGATTTGGATGAGGGCACCAAATGTAATATTTCCAAGTTCACTGACGACATGAAACTTGGTGGGAATGTGAGCGATGAGGAGGGTGTTAAGTTTCAAGCGATTTAGACAGTTTGAGTGAATACATGGCAGATGCAGTATAATGTGGATAAGTGTGAAGTTATCCACTTTGGTAGGATAAACAGAATGGCAAAGAATTATTTAAATGGCAATAGATTGGGAAATGTTGATGTACAAAGGGACCTGAGGTGTCCTTGTACACCAGTCACTGAAAGCAAGCATGCAGGTGCTGCAAGCAGTTAAGAAGGCAAATGGTATATTAGCCTTCATTGCAAGAGGACTTGAGTACAGGAGCAAGGATGTCTTACTGCAGCTGTACAGGGCCTTGGTGAGTCCACACCTGGAGTAGTGTGTGCAGTTTTGGTCTCCTTACCTAAGAAAGGATATATTTGCTATACGTGCCATCGAGGGAGTACAGCGAAGATTCACTAGACTGATTCCTGGGATGACAGGATTGTCGTAAGAGAGACTGGGCCGACTAGGCCTGTATTCACTAGAGTTTAGAAGAATGAAAGGAGATCTCATTGAAACATATAAAATTCTGACAGGGCTGGACAGACTGGATGTAGAGATATTTCCTCTGGCTGGGGTCTAGAACAAGGAGTCACAATCTCAGGATACTTGCTTGACCATTTAGAACTGAGATGATGAGAAACTTCTTCACTTAGAGGGTGGTAAACCTGTGGAATTCATTACCACAGAGGGCTGTGGAGTCACCGAATATATTTAAGGAGGAAAGAGATGGATTTCTGGACTATATAGGGGTCTGAGGAGAGCAGGAGTACGGTGTTGAGTTAGAGGATCAGCCGTGATCATATTGAATGGCAGAGCAGGCTTGATGGGCCAAATGACCTACTCCCGCTCCTATTTTCTATGTTTCTATGCCCAGTGAACGGGGGAATGTCCAGTGAACGGGGGAGTGTCCAGTGAACAAGGGTGTGTCCAGTAAGCAGGGGAGTGTCCATTTACATGAATGTCCAGTGAACGGGGGAGTGTCCATCTACAGGAAGGTCCAGTGAACGGGGGAGTGTCCAGTGAACGGGGGAGTGTCCATCTACAGGAAGGTCCAGTGAACGGGGGAGTGTCCAGTGAACGGGGGAGTGTCCATCTACAGGATTGTCCAGTGAACGGGGGAAGTGTCCATCTACAGGAGTGTCCAGTAAATGGGGGAGTGTCCAGTAAATGGGGGAGTGTCCAGTGAAGGGGGGAGTGTCCAGTGAAGGGGGGAGTGTCCAGTAAATGGGGGAGCGTCCAGTAAATGGGGGAGTGTCCAGTGAACGGGGGAAGTGTCCAGTGAACGGGGGAGCGTCCAGTGAACGGGAGAAGTGTCCAGTGAACGGGGGAAGTGTCCAGAGAACGGGGGAGCGTCCAGTGAACGGGGGAAGTGTCCAGTGAACAGGGGAAGTGTCCAGTGAACAGGGGAGTGTCCAGTGAACAGGGGAGTGTCCAGTGAACGGGGGAAGTGTCCATCTACAGGAATGTCCAGTGAAGGGGGGGAGCGTCCATCTACAGGAATGTCCAGTGAAGGGGGGAGTGTCCAGTGAACGGGGGAGTGTCCATCTACAGGAATGTCCAGTGAAGGGGGGAGTGTCCAGTGAACGGGGGAGTGTCCATCTACAGGAATGTCCAGTGAACAGGGGAGTGTCCATCTACAGGAGTGTCCAGTGAACGGGGGAGTGTCCATCTACAGGAATGTCCAGTGAACGGGGGAGTGTCCATCTACAGGAGTGTCCAGTGAACGGGGGAGTGTCCATCTACAGGAATGTCCAGTGAACGGGGGAGTGTCCATCTACAGGAGTGTCCAGTGAACGGGGGAGTGTCCATCTACAGGAGTGTCCAGTGAACGGGGGAGTGTCCATCTACAGGAATGTCCAGTGAACAGGGGAGTGTCCATCTACAGGAATGTCCAGTGAACGGGGGAGTGTCCATCTACAGGAATGTCCAGTGAAGGGGGGGAGCGTCCATCTACAGGAATGTCCAGTGAAGGGGGGAGTGTCCAGTGAACGGGGGAGTGTCCATCTACAGGAATGTCCAGTGAAGGGGGGAGTGTCCAGTGAACGGGGGAGTGTCCATCTACAGGAATGTCCAGTGAACGGGGGAGTGTCCATCTACAGGAGTGTCCAGTGAACGGGGGAGTGTCCATCTACAGGAATGTCCAGTGAACGGGGGAGTGTCCATCTACAGGAGTGTCCAGTGAACGGGGGAGTGTCCAGTGAAGGGGGGAGTGTCCAGTGAAGGGGGGAGTGTCCAACTACAGGAATGTCCAGTGAACAGGGGAAGTGTCCATCTACAGGAATGTCCAGTGAACGGGGGAGTGTCCATCTACAGGAATGTCCAGTGAACGGGGGAGTGTCCAGTGAACGGGGGAGTGTCCATCTACAGGAATGTCCAGTGAACGGGGGAGTGTCCAGTGAACGGGGGAGTGTCCATCTACGGGAATGTCCAGTGAACGGGGGAGTGTCCATCTACAGGAGTGTCCAGTGAACGGGGGAGTGTCCAGTGAAGGGGAGAGTGTCCAACTACAGGAATGTCCAGTGAACGGGGGAAGTGTCCATCTACAGGAATGTCCAGTGAACGGGGGAGTGTCCATCTACAGGAATGTCCAGTGAACGGGGGAGTGTCCAGTGAACGGGGGAGTGTCCATCTACAGGAATGTCCAGTGAAGGGGGGAGTGACCAGTGAACGGGGGAGTGTCCAGTGAACGGGGGAGTGTCCAGTGAACGGAGGAGTGTCCATCTACAGGAATGTCCAGTGAATGGGGGAGTGACCAGTGAACGGGGGAGTGTCCAGTGAACGGGGGAGTGTCCATCTGCAGGAATGTCCAGTGAACGGGGGAGTGTCCAGTGAATGGGGGAGTGTCCATCTGCAGGAATGTCCAGTGAACGGGGGAGTGTCCATCTACAGGGATGTCCAGTGAAGGGGGGAGTGACCAGTGAACGGGGGAGTGTCCAGTGAACGGAGGAGAGTCCAGTGAAGGGGGGAGTGTCCATCTACAGGAATGTCCAGTGAAGGGGGGAGTGACCAGTGAACGGGGGAGTGTCCAGTGAACGGAGGAGAGTCCAGTGAAGGGGGGAGTGTCCATCTACAGGAATGTCCAGTGAATGGGGGAGTGACCAGTGAACGGGGGAGTGTCCAGTGAACGGGGGAGTGTCCATCTGCAGGAATGTCCAGTGAACGGGGGAGTGTCCAGTGAACGGGGGAGTGTCCATCTACAGGAGTGTCCAGTGAAGGGGGGAGTGACCAGTAAATGGGGGAGTGTCCATCTAAAGGAATGTCCAGTAAATGGGGGAGTGTCTAGTGAAGGGGGGAGTGTCCAGTGAAGGGGGGAGTGTCCATCCACAGGAATGTCCAGTAAATGGGGGAGTGTCCAGTGAAGGGGGGAGCGTCAAGTGAAGGGGGGAGTGTCCATCCACAGGAATGTCCAGTGAAGGGGGGAGTGTCCAGTAAATGGGGGAGTGTCCAGTGAAGGGGGGGTGTCCATCTACAGGAACGTCCAGTGAACGGGGGAATGTCCAGTGAAGGGGGGGGAATGTGTCTCATGCCCGAGGGGGAAAGAGTGTCGTCCAAGGGGGGCGTCCAAGCTCTTATTGTTCCCGGGTGTGGGTACGTTCTGTATTTTGTGGTGGATTACGTTTATTCCGGTTACCCGCGTCTCCTGCTCCTTACCAGTTCTTGTTGTTGCTGTAGCTACGGACCAGGCGTCTACCTCGGCCGCCATTCCGTCGCCTCGGATCTCCCTCCCTCCCCCCTCGCGCACGCTCCTCCCTCAGCCTCACCTCGCGCTCAGCAACGCCTGTGTTTGTCCACGCGACTGACGGGATTGGACCATGCGATTGGACAATGGGGCGGTAGGTGTGGGGCGATAACGGCCAATCAGGTGGCGGGGTGAAGTATCAACCAATCGGATTAGAGGAGGTGGGGAAAAACCTGACCAGTTGGAAACGGCGAGAGGGAAACAACCATAGAAGCAGGCTCTCAGCCAATCAGAAGAGGCGAAAGGGAAATGCTCGGCAAGTCGGTGGCGGAGGGAAGGGGGAAGGGGGAAGGGTGGGGGGGAGGAGGAGGAGGAGTCCGTGCCGGAGGCGGTGAGTCGATGGTGAGGGCGTCAGTGCTGGCAGGGGAGGAGTCTGTTGTTGGAGGGGGCGGGGTCGGTGCTGGAGGGGGCGGAGTCGGTGCGGGAGGAGGCGGAGTCGGTGCTGGAGGGGGCGGAGTTGGAGGACCCCGCTGCAGCACCTCAAGGCTGCAGAGGGAAAGGTTGGCGGGTATTGGGCGGGATCAGGCGAGGATTCAAATCTGAGAGAAAGTGAAGCAGTTCCTCCTGGATTTTTCTAACTGACCAACCCACACGGCCCCAATTATGCCTGTCTCTTCGGTGCTGCTTCATGCTCTCGTCGGGACCTGGAAAACTTTATTAATTTTGCTTCCAATTTCCACCCCTCATCATTTTCACATGGTCCATCACTGACACTTCCCTTCCCTTCCTTGACCTCTCTGTCTCAATTTCTGATGATAGACTGTCCACCAATATCCATTACAATCCTACCGACTCCCACAGCTACCTCGACTACAGCTCCTCACACCCCGCTTCCTGTAAGGACTCTATCCCATTCTCTCAGTTCCTTCGCCTCCATCGCATCTGTTCTGATGACGCTACCTTCAAAAACAGCTCCTCTGACATGTCCTCCTCCTTCCTTAACCAAGGTTTTCCACCCACGGTCGTTGACAGGGTCCTCAACCGTGTCCGGCCCATCTCCCGCGCATCCATCCTCACACCTTCTCCTCCTTCCCAGAAACATGATAGGGTCCCCCTTGTCCTCACTTATCACCCCACCAGCCTCCGCATTCAAAGGATCATCCTCCGCCATTTCCGCCAACTCCAGCATGATGCCACCACCAAACACATCTTCCCTTCACCCCCCCCCCGGTGGCATTCCACAGGGATCGTTCCCTCCGGGACACCCTGGTCCACTCCTCCATCACCCCCTACTCCTCAACCCCCACCTATGGCACCTCCCCATGCCCACACAGAAGATGCAACACCTGCCCCTTCATTTCCCCTCTCCTCACCGTCCAAGGACCCAAACACTCCTTTCAAGTGAAGCAGCATTTCACTTGCATTTCCCCTAACTTAGTCTACTGCATTCGTTGCTCCCAATGCAGTTTCCTCTACCTTGGAGAGACCAAGCGCAAACTGGGCGACCGCTTTGCAGAACACCTGCGGTCTGTCCGCAAGAAAGACCTAGACCTCCCTGTCGCTTGCCATTTTAACACTCCAGCCTGCTCTCTTGCCCACATGTCTGTCCTTGGCCTGCTGCAATGCACCTCATCTTCCGACTAGGCACTTGACAGCCTTCTGGGCTGAATATTGAATTCAACAACTTTAGATCTTAAACCCCCTCCCCCATCCCCACCCCCTTCCCGTTTCTTCCCCCTCCCTTTTGTTTTTTCCAATAATTTATATAGACTTTTCTTTTCCCACCGATTTCCATTATTTTTAAATCTATAACTGTAATACCCTGTCGTCAGTCTTTCCACCCCACCCCCACTAGAGCTGTACTTTGAGTGTCCTGCCATCCATTCTTAATTAGCACATTTTCTTAGATAATAACACCACCTTTAACACCCCTTTGTACCTTTTGTCTGTGACATCTTTTAATTATCTGCTCCTATCACTGCTTGCTTGTCCCTACAACCACCCCCCACCCAACTTCTCTCCCCCCCCCCCCCCAAACCTTGAACCAGCTTATATTTCACCCCTCCCCTAACTTTACTCAGTTCTGCCGAAGGGTCATGAGGACTCGAAACGTCAACTCTTTTCTTCTCCGCCGATGCTGCCAGACCTGCTGAGTTTTTCCAGGTAATTCTGTTTTTGTCCACAATAACAAGTTTCCTTCCTCCAGAGTGGAATTCCTCAGATGGGGGATCGCTGCTCTTTCCCTTGGCAATTTGGATAGTGCAGAGGTTCAGACAGGTTGGCGGGATGGGCAGACAGGTGGCAGCTGAAGGTTAATGTGGACAAGCGTCAAATGATTCATTTTGGTAGGAAGGACACATAGAAATGGTCACCTGCCAGCACGGAACTTGAATATTGCTGAATGAAGTTGAAGTGAAGGTTCCAGAAGAAGTTGCATCTTCTGCGCAGAAGGTGCAACACCTGCCCCTTCACTTCCCCTCTCCTCACCGTCCAAGGGCCCAAACACTCCTTTCAAGTGAAGCAGCATTTCACTTGCACTTCCCTCAATTTAGTCTACTGCATTCGCTGCTCCCAATGCAGTCTCCTCTACACTGGAGAGACCAAACGCAGACTGGGTGACCGCTTTGCAGAACACCTTCGGTCTGTCCGCAAGCATGACCCAGACCTCCCTGTCGCTTGCCATTTTAACACTCCACCCTGCTCTCTTGCCCACATGTCCATCCTTGGCCTGCTGCACTGTTCCAGTGAAGCTCAACGCAAACTGGAGGAACAGCACCTCATCTTCCAACTAGGCACTTTACAGCCTTCCGGACTGAATATTGAGTTCAACAACTTTAGATCTTGAACTCTCTCCTCCGTCCCCACCCCCTTTCCATTTCTTCCCCCTCCTTTTAGTTTTTCCCAATAATTTATATAGATTTTTTTTTTCCGACCTATTTCCATTATTTTTAAATGTATTTCCACCCATCGTTTATCTATACCTTTTATGCCCTTTTAGTCTTATTTCACCCCACCCCCACTAGGGCTATCTGTACCTTGCTTGTCCTGCTCTCCACTCTTAATTAGCACATTCCTTTACATAATATCACCACTTTCAACACCTCTTTGTTCTTTTGTCTGTGACATCTTTTGCTTATCTCCACCTATAACTGGCTGCTTGTCCCAACAGCCCCCCACCCCGCCTTAAACCAGCTTATATTTCACCCCTTTCCTATTTTTACTTAGTTCTGTTGAAGGATCATGAGGACTCGAAACGTCAACTGTGCTTTTCTCTGCCGATGCTGCCAGACCTGCTGAGTTTTTCCAGGTATTTCTGTTTTTGTTTTTGCTTTGGATTTCCAGCATCCGCAGTTTTTTGTTTTTATCTATGATGAGCTGAAAGGCCTCCTGTGCTTAAACCATTCCATTATTCTGAAATCGCTAGGATTAAAGGGGCAGTGGCAGTCTGGAAACAAGCGGTTATGTGGACAGAGAAGATCACATAGAATGTACATCACATAGAATGTCCATAAAACACACCATTCTCTTCCCATTCCATCTGTCTCCTCTCAGCCTTTCAACAACAACATTATAGTGCCTTTAATGTAATAAACACTACCAGAAGCATTAAAAAGTAAAATCAGATACTGAGCTACATAAGACAATGTCGCGGTGAAATTGACAAACACCTCGGAGACCTCAGGTACAGTTTTCGATTGTTTATTCAAGTGAATGCAGGGAGAGACTGTCTTAGTTAATCCAGTCTAAATCAGTACTCTGTCTTCTGAGTTGTTACATTGTCTTTTATACATTTAGTCCCTGTCCTTTCGTGACTGAGGATGTGTTCTCGGTCACACAGGCTCACAACCTATCCCAATAGGTGCAAAGTGTTTCAGATCAACTGTCTTGTTTTGCTGTGTATCTTAGCATTCCAGTGACTGACACCTTGTTATCTGTAATCACTTTCACAATCTAAGTATTATAGACCAACTGTCTTGTTTTGCTTAGCATTCACATGACTGACACCTATCTATTTATAATCACTGGGTTCACACCTGCTTTGAGCCAGTCTAGGCTAGTTTTTGCTGTGTCCTTTATCTACGCTAACATATATCAAGTATCCCAGCAGCCTTTGATTTACCGACTCCTTCCTGATACCTTTTCATGGCTAAAACTACTACTGCTGTCAAACTAACTAAGGCCCTTGAGTTCTTCGAGAAGAGTAAAACTCCCGGAAGCGACGGCTTGCCGGCTGAGTTGTATTTGGCTCTGTGGGACTGGATCGGCCCAGACCTACTAGAAGTGTACGAGAGTATGCTTCTGACCGGCAGCATGTCAGAATCCATGAGGAAAGGCATCATCACCCTCATCTACAAGCACAAGGGGGAAAGGGAGGAAATTAGAAATTGGTGACCCATTTCACTGTTGAATGTGGACTATAAGATTCTGTCCAAGGTCATCGCCAATCGGGTCAAGTCCGCTCTGGAATTGGTGATCCACCCTGACCAGACCTGCACTGTGCCGGGCAGGAAGATCTCTGACAGCCTCGCGCTGCTCAGGGATACGATTGCCTATGTACAGGACAGGGGTGTGGACACCTGCCTCATCACCCTGGATCAGGAGAAGGCCTTTGACAGAATATCGCACACCTACAAGGTGGATGTGCTCTCCAAAATGGGGTTTGGGGAGGGAATTCGCAATTGGATCCAACTGCTCTACACTAACGTCAGTAGCGCAGTCTCAATCAATGGGTGGGAATCAGATAGCTTTCCTATTAAATCTGGAGTCAGGCAGGGCTGCCCTCTCTCCCATGTCCTGTTTGTGTGTTGCATAGAACCCTTTGCTGAGTCCATCAGGAAATCTCCAGGCATAAGAGGAGTGACAATCCCAGGCAGTGGAGGCACTCAGGTCAAAGCCTCCCTGTACATGGACAATGTCGCCGTCTTCTGCTCAGACCTGCAGTCGGTGCGCAGACTGATCCACATCTGCGACCAGTTCGAACTGGCCTTGGGAGCCAAGGTAAATCGTGGGAAGAGCGAGGCCATGTTCTTTGGGAACTGGGCTGACTGACCCTTTGTCCCCTTCACCGTCAGGGCTGACGGCCTGAAGGTGCTGGAGATATGGTTCGGAGGGACCGGGGCATGCGTTAGAAACTGGAAGGAGCGAGTGTCTATGGTGAAAAGAAAACTGGGCATGTGGGAGTGACGCTCCCTCTCCATTGCGGGTAAGAACCTGGTCATCAGGTGTGAGGCACTCTCGCTGTTGCTGAACGTGGCGCAGGTCTGGCCCATTCCAGACTCACCCGAGCCATCTTTCGCTTTATCTTGAGGTTGAAAATGGATCGTGTCCACAGGGACGCGATGTACAAGCCTCTAGATAGGGGGGGAGAAAACGTGCCCCACATCGCCCTCATACTGATGGGCACCTTTGTGTGCGGCTGCTTCAAGCTGTGCGTAGACCCTCAGTATGCAAACACCAAGTGTCACTACGTGCTGAGGTTCTACCTGTCCCCGGTGTTGCGAAGGATGGGTCTGGCCATGCTGCCGCGGAACGCTCCAAGTAGTTGGACCGTGCCGTACCACCTGTCCCTCGTGGGAAAATCTATGCAGAGAAACACCTTTGACCACAAGTCCATCAGGCAGTGGTCGGCACGTAACGTCTTAGAGGCCCTGAGGCAAAAGGAGAGGGTGGATCCTGTGGGATGGTTCCCCGAGCAGACTGTCAATGTCATTTGGCAGAATGCCTCATCGCCAGAACTTTCCAACAAGCACCAAGAAGTAGCTTGGCTGGTGGTGAGAAAGGCCCTCCCCGTCAGATCCTTCCTACACGCCAGGAGTCTCACCCCCTCTGCACGTTGCCCTCGAGGTGGCTGTGGTGGGGATGAGACCGTTGTTCAACTCCTTGTGGATTGTGCCTTTGCAAAGAAGGTCTGGAGAGAGATGCAGTGGTTTCTGTCGAGGTTCATCCCGAGCAATTCTGTGACACAGGACTCTGTGCTCTACGGGCTGTTTCCAGGGACACACACCGAGACAAACATCATCTGTAGCTGGAGGATCACCAACTCGGTGAAAGACGCTCTTTGGTCTGCCAGTTTGGTTTGACTTGTTGGTCTTCCAGCGCAAAGAGTTGTCCCCGACCGAGTGTTGCAGACTGGCACATTCCAAAGTCCAGGACTACGTGCTGAGGGACGCACTAAAGCTTGGGGCAGCCGCCGCAAAGGCGCAATGGGGAAAGGTAGCTGTCTAAGACCTTTCTGCCACAGTGCACCAAGGGACTGGGAACTGTTTAGACCCCTCGGGCTGTACAGCTCACAATGAATGTCTACATTGAATACTAATTGTATTATAATTGTATTGAAGTACCTCAGAGTGCAACATGATGTATGTGGATAGCTCCAACACCATTGCCTGATTGTCTGCATTGACCAGATTGAAATGATTGTAATATTCATTGATTGTATTGATGCACCTTGTGATCCATGTGTAAAAGTTGAATCTGATTGTACTTTTTGTGATGGCAATTTAGAAATGTTTTGTAATGTTCTTCTAGATATTTTATGAATAAAGTATATTTTTCAAAAAAAAAACTACTGCTGTCAAGCTATGGTACTGCTATTCTCAGTGACCTTTGCTAAAAAATGACACTCTACAGTACACTCTAACAGACAACATTAGGACAGATAGCCAAACACTTGCTCACATAAGTAGACTTTAAGCTGAGGCAGGGTGAAGTCAGGAGATGTTAAAGAGATGGAAATAGTTCATCCTTGTGATGGCCTGGATATGTGGTCAGCACCTCATCCACTGGCCACATGTGACACGTAAACAGTCGGGTTCAGCCTCGGACAGTTGCCTGTTTCCTCTCACTCAGCCAACCTTGTATTCCCGCAGCTACTGTCCCTTTTATTCCATAGGCTTCAATTTTGTTTAACAAGCCTGTTATGTGGTACTTAAATGCTTTCTGGAAGACCATTAACAGATATCAACCGCATTACCCTCATCAATGTTACCTCATCCAAAAAATTAGTTAAACATGATTTTCCTTTAACAAATCCAATTTAGCCTTCCTCAATCCACATTTGCCCAAGTGACTGTTAATTTTGTCCCAAATTATTGCCTCTAAAAGCTTTCCCACCACTGAGGTTAAACTGACTGGCCTGTAGTTGCTGGGCTTATCGTTACACCCTTTTTCTGAACAAAAGTGTAACTTTTGCAATTCTCCAGTCCTCTGGCACTGCTCCTGTATCTACGGAGAATCGGAAGCTTTTTTCTTTATTCGTTCACGGGATGTGGGCATCACTGGCTAGGCCAGTATTTATTACCCATCCCTAACTGCCCTTGTTCAGAGGGCTTTTAAGAGTCAACCACATTGCTGTGGGACTGGAGTCACATATAGGCCAGACCAGGTGAGGGCAGCAGATTTTCTTCCCTAAAGGACATTAGAGAACCAGATGGGTTTTTCCTGACAATCGGCAATGGTTACATGGTCATCATCAGACTTTCAACTCCAAATTTTTATTGAATTCAAATTTCACCATCTGCCGTGGCAGGATTCGAACCCAGCTGAGTGCCATTGGAGACAAGTTCCCCAGGCAAGAGACAGGGCCAAAGGGAGTCGGGACAGGGAGAGGTCCCGAAAGAAATGTCCCCTACAGGGAACAAGGAAAAGAAGAGGTCCCAGCTAAGTTCAAAGCAGAGGATTAGAGAAAGAGGCTCCAAACAGGAAAAGGCTTGTGGTCGTCCTACAGAGGGCGCTAGTGAGAAGTGACTGAAGCGTTCTGGGAGAAGTCACCACAGACACCGCGGCTCAGGAGGGAATCGAGGAGAAGGATTCTTGCCCTCAACAGGAGGAAGAGCATCCAACAGAGGGCACTGGTGAGAAGTGACTGAAGCATTCTGGGAGATTTACTAAAGGGAAATCATGCTTGACAAATCTACTGGAATTTTTCGAGGATGTAACTAGTAGAGTTGATGAGGGGGAGCCAGTGGATGTGGTTTATTTGGACTTTCAGAAGGCTTTCGACAAAGTCCCACATAAGAGATTAGTGTGTAAAATTAAAGTGCATGGGATTGGGGGTAGTGTATTAGATGAATAGAAAACTGGTTGGCAGACAGGAAACAAAGAGTAGGAATAAACGGGTCTTTTTCCAAATGGCAGGCAGTGACTAATGAGGTACCGCAGGGATCGGTGCTGGGACCCCAGTTATTCACAATATATATTAATGATTTAGATGAGGGAATTAAATGTAATATCTCCAAATTTGCAGATGACACAAAGCTGGGTGGGAGGGTGAACTGTGAGGAGGATGCAGAGATGCTTCAGTGTGATTTGTGAGTGAGTGGGCAAATGCATGGCAGATGCTGTATAATGTGGATAAATGTGAGGTTATCCATTTTGGTAGCAAAAACAGGAAGGCAGATTATTATCTGAATGGCTATAAATTGAGAGAGGGGAACGTGCAACGAGACCTGGGTGTCCTTGTACACCAGTCGCTGAAGGTAAGCATGTAGGTGCAGCAGGCGGTAAAGAAGGCAAATGGTATGTTGGCCTTCATAGCCAGAGGATTCGAGTACAGGAGCAGGGATGTCTTGCTGCAATTGTACAGGGCCTTGGTGAGACCATACTTGGAATATTGTGTGCAGTTTTGGTCTCCTTATCTGAGGAAGGATGTTCTTGCTATAGAGGGGAGTGCAGCGAAGGTTTACCCGACTGATTCCTGGGATGGCAGGACTGACATATGAAGAGAGATTGAGTCGGTTAGGATTATATTCTCTGGAGCTCAGAAGAATGAGGGGGGATCTCATAGAAACCTATAAAATTCTAACAGGACTAGACAGGGTAGATGCAGGAAGGATGTTCCCGATGGTGGGGGAGTCCAGAACCAGGGGTCACAGTCTGAGGATATGGGGTAGACCATTTAGGACTGAGATGAGGAGAAATTTCTTCACCCAGAGAGTGGTGAGCCTGTGGAATTCGTTACCACAGAAAGTAGTTGAGGCCAAAACATTGTATGTTTTCAAGAAGGAGTTTGATAGAGCTCTTGGGGCGAAAGGGATCAAAGGATATTGGGAAAAAGCGGGAGCAGGCTATTGAGTTGGATGATCAGCCATGATCATAATGAATGGCGGAGCAGGCTCGAAGGGCCGAATGGCCTACTCCTGCTCCTAGTTTCTATGTTAAACAAAATCTTATTGGTGCCTGAGATCTTACCAAAAACCTGGGGGTTGGGTCTCGGATCATAATATAACTTGGGGGGTCTTGCAGGATTTCAAATCCAAGACAGTACGATTGCTGGGACTTGCTGAGGTTAGTCTGGGTCTCTGGATTAATAGTCCAGTGACATTACCACCATGTCACTGCCTTCTGCACTGTAGTGATGGGTGCTCTATGGGTGCTTGAGTGATGGGTGCTCAATGGGTGTTCTAGTGATGGGCGCTCTAGTGATGGGTGCCCAATGGGTGTTCTAGTGATGGGTGCTGTAGTGATGGGTGTTCTATGGGTGTTGTGGTGGTTGCTGTAGTGAAAGGTGCTCTATTGGTGCTGTAGTTAAGGGTGCTCTATAGGTGCTGTAATGATGGGTGCTGTATGGGGTCTGTAGTGATGGGTGCCCTATGGATAGTCGATGGGTGCTGTAGTGATGGGTGCTGTAGTGATGGGTGCTATGTGGGTTCTGTAGTGATGGGTACTGTGTAGGTGCTGTAGTGATGGGAGCTGTAGTGATGGGTGCTGTAGTGATGGGTGTTCTGTGGATGCTGTAGTGATGGGTGCTGTAGTGATGGGTGCTCTGTGGGTGCTGTATGGATGCAGTGTGGGTGCTGTAGTGATGGGTGCTGTGGTGATAGGTGCTGTAGTAAAGGGTGCTGTAGTGAAGGGTGCTGTGGTGATGGGTGCTGTGTGGGTGCTGTAGTGATGGGTGCTGTAGTGGTGCTGTAGTGATGGGTGCTGTAGTGATGGGTGCTGTAGTGATGGGTGCTATGTAGGTGCTGTAGTGTTGGGTGCTGTAGTGATGGGTGCAGTAGTGATGGGTGCTGTAATGATGGGTGCGGTGTAGGTGCTGTAGTGATGGGTGCTGTGTGAGTGCTGCAGTGATGAGTGCTGCAGTGATGGGTGCTGCAGTGATGGGTGCTGCGGTGATGGGTGCTGTGTGGGTGCTGTGTGGGTGGGTGCTCTGTGGGTGCTGTAGTGATGGGTGTTGTAGTGATGGGTGTTGTAGTGATGGGTGCTGTAGTGATGGGTGCTGTATGGCTGCTGTGGTGATGGGTGTTCTGTGGGTGCTGTGTGGGCGCTGTGGTGATGGGCGCTGTGGTGATGGGTGCTGTGGTGATGGGTGCTGTAGTGATGGGTACTGTGGTGATGGGTGCTGTAGTGATGGGTGCTGTGGTGATGGGAGCTCTGTGGGTGCTGTGTGTGTGGGTGATCTGTGGGTGCTGTAGTGATGGGTGCTGTAGTGATGGGTGCTGTGGTGATGGGTGCTGTGGTGATGGGTGCTGTGTGGGTGCTGTGGTGATGGGTGCTGTGGTGATGGGTGCTGTAGTGATGGGTACTGTGGTGATGGGTGCTGTAGTGATGGGTGCTGTGTGGGTGCCGTGGTGATGGGTGCTGTGTGGGTACTGTAGTGATGGGTGTTCTGTGGGTGCTGTGTGGATGGGTGCTGTAGTGATGGGTGCTGTATGGGTGCTGTGGTGATGGGTGTTCTGTGGGTGCTGTGTGGGTGGGTGCTGTAGTGATGGGTGCTGTATGGGTGCTGTGGTGATGGGTGTTCTGTGGGTGCTGGGTGGGTGGGTGCTGGGTGGGTGGGTGCTGTGTGGGTAGGTGCTGGGTGCTGTGTGGGTGGGTGCTGTGTGGGTAGGTGCTGGGTGGGTGAGTGCTGGGTGGGTGCTGGCTGGGTGCTGGGTGTATGGGTGCTGGGTGTATGGGTGGGTGCTGGGTGGGTGGGTGCGGGGTGGGTGGGTGCTGTGTGGGTAGGTGCTGGGTGCTGTGTGGGTGGGTGCTGTGTGGGTAGGTGCTGGGTGGGTGAGTGCGGGGTGGGTGCTGGCTGGGTGCTGGGTGTATGGGTGCTGGGTGTATGGGTGGGTGCTGGGTGGGTGGGTGCGGGGTGGGTGCTCTGGGTGCTGGGTGGGTGGGTGCTGTGTGGGTGCGGGGTGGGTGCTGGGTGCGGGGGTGGGTGCTCTGGGTGCGGGGTGGGTGCTGGGTGCAGGGTGTGTGGGTGGGTGGCTAGGTTCAGGGTGGGTGCTGGGTGTGTGGGTGGGTGCTGGGTGTGTGGGTGGGTGGCTGGGTGCAGGGTGGGTGCTGGGTGCAGGGTGGGTGCTGGGTGTGTGGGTGGGTGCTGGGTGCAGGGTGGGTGCTGGGTGCGGGGTGGGTGGGTGGGTGCGGGGTGTATGGGGGTGGGGGTGGGTGGGTGCGGGGTGTATAGGTGCGGGGTGTATAGGTGCGGGGTGGGTGCTGGGTGTATGGGTGCTGGGTGTATGGGTGCTGGGTGGGTGGGTGCTGGGTGTATGGGTGCTGGGTGCTGTGTGAGTGCTGGGTGGAGGTGGGTGGGTGCTGGGTGTATGGGTGCTGGGTGGGTGGGGGTGCGGGGTGGGTGCTGGGTGTATGGGTGTATGGGGGTGGGTGGGTGCTGGGTGGGTGCTGGGTGGGTGGGAGGGTGGGTGCTGGGGTGGGTGGGGGGGTGGGTGCTGGGTGCGGGGTGGGTGCTGGGTGGGTGGGTGTGGGGTGGGGGGTTGGGTGCGGGGTGGGTGGGGAGTGGGTGGGGGGTGGGTGCTGGGTGGGTGGGTGCTGGTTGGGGGTGTGGGTGCTGGGTGCGGGGTGGGTGGGTGCGGGGTGCTGGGTGGGTGCGGGGTGGGTGCTGGGTGGGGGTGGTGGGGGTGCTGGGTGGGGGTAGGGTGGTGGGTGTGGGGTGGGTGCTGGGTGGGGGGTGCTGGGTGGGGTGGTGGGTGCGGGGTGGGGGGTGGGGGCTGGGTGCGGGGTGGGGGTGGGTGCTGGGTGGGGGTGGGTGGGGGGTGTGGGGTGGGTGCTGGGTGGGTGTATGGGTGCAGGGTGGGTGTATGGGTGCTGGGTGGGTGTATGGGTGCGGGGTGGGTGGATGGGTGTGGGGTGTGGGGTGGGTGCTGGGTGGGTGTATGGGTGCGGGGTGGGTGGGGGGGGTGCGGGGTGGGTGTATGGGTGCGGGGTGGGTGGATGGGTGCGGGGTGGGTGTATGGGTGCGGGGTGGGTGGATGGGTGTGGGGTGTGGGGGGGTGCGGGGGTGGGTGTATGGGTGCGGGGTGGGTGGGGGGGTGCGGGGTGGGTGGATGGGTGGGGGTGTGGGGTGGGTGGGGGGGTGCGGGGTGGGTGCTGGGTGGGTGTATGGGTGCGGGGTGGGTGGGGGGGTGCGGGGTGGGTGTATGGGTGCGGGGTGGGGGGGGTGTGGGGTGTGGGTGTATGGGTGGGGGGGTGGGTTTATGTGTGGGGGGGTGGGTGTATGGG